>NC_072012.1:49489504-49757004 GCF_027791375.1 Indicator indicator | reverse complement strand
TGAGAACAGCCGTGTGGGGGCTGGCAGAGGAAGCTCATTTGCATGCATACAGTCACACACATGAATCGCATCCAGCTATCAGCCCCTGCGTGGCCCTCCCCATCTTTATATGAACAACATTTCTGCCACAAAGGTTCATTTAAAGCCAGTTAGAAGCAACCAAGCTCTGTTAATCTTTTTTTTCTGCTCAGGATGGCATCATAGCAGCTGCAGACCTATCTGTGTGTAGGAACTGCTTGCACGTGAAGCAGCAGGTTGTAGACACATTGCTTGCTGGGTGACACATCTGCTGCTTCCTCCCAAGGTTGGCCTCTGATGACTCTTTCAATCAATTAAATCAAACTTTAGAAAATTACCTTGTTACAGGGCTGTCTCACGTTTGGCATCTTTGTGCTGGTGTCAGATTCCCATCAGTCGAATTTCCTAAGCGTCTCCTGAGCAGGTGTTGCATCATAGAATTGTTAGGGTTTGGAAGGGACCTCAAGGATCTTCCTAGCTCTCTACAACTACATGAATGGAGGTTGTGGAGAGGTTGGTGCTGGTCTCTTCTCCCAGGTCATTAGTGATAGAAGAAGAGGGAATGGCCTCAAGATGCCACTGGGTAGGTTTAGACTGGACAGTAGGAAAGAGTTTTTGAGGGCAAGAGTGGTGAGGGACTGGAATGTGGTGGGCAGGGAGGTGGTGGAGTGCCCAAGCCTGGCTGTGTTTGAAGGTGGTTTGGCTGTGGTGCTTGGGGCTGTGGTTTAGGGGTGAGCCTTGTAGAGTAGGGTTGTGGGTTGGCCTTGGTGATCCTGAGGGGCTTTTCCAACCTGAATGTTTCTGTGATTCTAGTTCCAAACCCCTGCCATGGGCAGGGGCACCTCACACTGCATCAGGTTGCTCCGAGCCACACCCAGCCTGGCCTTAAAAACCTCCAGGGATGGGGCTTCGGTCTGGCCTGAACCGTTGCCTGGGGTTCAGCAGATCGCAAGCAAATGTCGCTTTATTTCTGAGGAGATGCAAACCCCACTGCTTCGGGTGGGACCTGAGGGAGAAGCCACCCGCGCCGCTGCCGCCTCTTGCCCACACACGCGGCTGGAAGTGGAGATCTCTCCCTTCGCGCGTCACTCCCGCAGGCCCTTCCACAACCTCAGCTCGCGCTCTGTGTGGCGGCGGGGGCGAGCTCAGGGCCGGGGGCGAGCTCAGGGCCGGTGTCAGCTCGCCCCAGGGCTCGGCTCGCGGCTCGCCCTGCCCGCGCTGAAGCGGCAGGTGAGGGCAGGCGCGCGGCGCTGCGCACGCGCAGCCCGTCCCAAGGCATGCTCACTGGCGGGGGCGGCGGGGCAGCAGGACGCGGTGGTGCGGCGCTGCCCGCCTCGCCTCGCCTCGCCTCTCCTCTCCTCTCCTCAGTGCGGCTCGCACCATGCGGCGGGCGGCCGCCTGCCTCCGGGCGCTCTGCCTCCTTCTCCACCTCCGCGCCGCAGGTGAGCGGGGGCGGGGGGGCGTCCGGGCCCTGCCGATGGGGCGGGGAGGCGGCGGGGCGCCCGCTGGCAGCCGGCGGCGCACCTGTTGTGGCGGGGCGGCCCCTCAGGGCGGGGGGCGATCGGCTCCCGGAGTGCGGCAGCCCGGCACCAGGCGGGCAGCAGGCGGGCGGCGCGAGCGCCTTTCAGCACCGCGGACAGAGGGTGGCCCTGCGCGGCGGCGGCGGCGGCGGCGGGCGAGGGGGAGGCGACCCGGGGGCAGCCCCGCGCCCCGCAAAGCGGCCCCGCAAAGCGGCCCCGCAGCGGCCGCGGAGCTGCCCGGGGGGCTGCGGCAGACAGAGGAAATTGCGCGTCTGGATCTCTTTTTGCTTCTCTCTCTTTTTATTTTTTAATTTTGATTAGTGCTCGGGGGGGGGTGGGGGGGTGGAGGCGTCGCTCCTTGTCTCCGCGCGTGGCAGCGGGATTTTTAGGAAGGGCCATCTGAGCTGCGGCTGCGAGGCGTTTCGGCTGGTAGCGGGGGATAATAAATCCTCTCTCTGCTTTGCTAGCAAAACGTGCGCCTCATTCAGAAACGCGGCGAGCGACGGGCGCCCTGGTACGTGCGTGAAGTTCCACTGCCAGCTCTCTTCTGATGGTCCTAAGCTTAGCTTTCTGGTCTGAGTCTTGAAATCATGAAAAACTCCTTGTTTTTGAGTCTCTCTCCTCTGCGAACTTAAGCATATATACTACTCTTAGGAAGGAAATAATATCTGTTGGACTTGGTAGTCCTGAGGGTCTTTTCCAACCTGAATGTTTCTGTGATTCTGTGATCTGGGGTAACTGTGTAATTGAATCAAGTTCTCAGCAAAGTTGAAGAGTTGCTTTATCATTTAGAGTAACCATAGCTGCTTCTGAAGCACTAAATGGCTGCTTTTAACTTCACTGAAGTTTAATTTAGAACAGCAATTAAACGTGCAGGTCCTGACTCTTTTGCTCCTGGGAATGTGGTTTTCAGGAGAGACTTTTAAAAGATATGACTAATTTGCATTTTCCTTACTGCAGGATCATTAAAAGTAATAATTGATTTTCATGCCTCTTTTAAATGTGGAAGCAGTGCACGTGTGTCTGTGTGGTAGCTTTAGGCTACCTAGAAATTCTTCCACAGATCTTGAACAGAAAGTGATAGAATGTAAATAAATTACCATTGGATGCAAAAGGGAAATAATGATAAGGTCTCAATAATCCCAATATAACCAATATAAAGTTAAATCTGTATACTAACTTTCTTTTCTTTTCGGCTTCCTTTGCTCTAGGAGATATTAGCTCTGGCTTTGCTGACCTTGGCTGTGTTCTTTGTGGTGGTTAATACTAACAGCAACTCTCTGCTCTTTCTCTTGTCCCATGGACAGGGGAGGGAAGGGAGCAGGGAGAGGGAAGCTATTGGTAACTCCCTGAATTTTTCCAGGGGGGTTCTTGTGCTGTTTATAAATTGTACATATATGTAAATATTGTATATTTTGTACATATTCATTGCATTCCATATTTTGGATTGTAGTTGTGCTTGTAAATAGAGCTTCATTTGCTTTCAACTGAGCTGGTCTGGCAAATTTTATGTTGGGGGAGAATTTCAACCCACCACAGTTTACCCCCTCCCAGTGCCTTGTGTTCTGAAAATAACTCTTTATGTGGATGCATCAGGAAGTAGGGACTGCATTCTGTCATTTGCTGTTGTCAGGAGAAGTGGTTTGCCTCAGCTATTGGCTTTTTATTGCTCTGGAATATTAGGTTTCCCTTCATAAAAATCTCAGGAGCCTCTTTCTTGTATATCTGTAGTTAGGAAGCTCATGCTGCACATTCATATGTGCAAGAGATTATTGACTGAGAGACAGAGAGCATTTCCTGATCCATTTTAATAAAAGCTTTAAGCTGCTTTTAGATTGTTCCTGTACAGTGTGTATTAAAGTGATCATCTGTACAAAATTAGTGTGCAGCCTCTCTTTGACATAACATGCCTTCTAATCTCAACATATCCTCTGTTCACAGTGGACCTCGTGTTAGTTTTGATGTGCTTAGTTTTTCTGTTTTACTAATGGAAACTGGATTTATACCCTGCCAGTAAGCTGTTTTCTTATTAACTTTTACTTGTTTCATGAAGTTGCTGGGAATGCTTGCAAACAAAATTTGGCCTTCATTATGAGAATGTCTGCAATCATGAGGAAGATAGATGGTTGTATGGTGTTCCTTTGTTCCCTGGCCAATCTTAGAAAGTACTCATTTCAGAGAAGGCAGCAGAGAGGATGAGCTGAATTCAACCTTCCCATACTGGGCACGGTTCCCATTGAATGCAAGAGCTGTGCTTTCACCAAGGCAGGGCTGCATACAACAGTTGGAAGTCGCTGAGGGCATCACAACAATCAAATAACATAGCAGGATTCAACTGCTAAGATTTCTCTGTTTCATCTAATGCAAGTAGAAAATTTTTATCTTACGCAGGCTACCAGTATGGACATCTTTTATGTATAGCCTAAACTTATGAATTATTGATGGTGATTTTGCAGCCTTGGTTTATGTGGAATCACAAAATGCATTCCACTTGACACTGGTGCCAGGTCACAAATTATATCCAGAATGTCAGGGTTATTTTGTTGTTGTTGTTGATGTTGTTGTAACGTGATGGAAACTGCTTGGCTTTTTTTTGTTTGGAGGCTGTTGTGGTGGGTTGAAATTCTCCCCCAACATAAAATTGCCAGACCAGCTCAGTTGAAAGCAAATGGAGCTGTATTTACAAGCAAAACTGCAATCTGGAACTATGAAGTTCAATGAATATGTACAAAATACACAATATTTACATGTATTTACAATTGATAAACAACACAAGAACCCCCCCTGGACTAAACCAAGGAGTTGCCAACAGCTTCCTTCTCTCTCACCCCTTCCCGCCTGTACGCGGGACAAGAGAAAAAGGGAGAAATGCAGAGAGAAGCTTATTAGTACTTAGCCACAACAAAGGAACACAGCCAAGATCAGCAAGCTAGCAGAAGCCCCAGCTAGTATCTGCTAGAGCGAGGGAAGTCAAAAAGAAGAAGAATTAGTTTACACAACTACCTTTATCATTATTTTCCCTTCACATCCAATGGTAATTTATTTACATTGTATTGTTTTCTGTTCAAGATCTGTGGAAAATTTTCCTAGGCACAGCCTAAAACTACCATAGCTGTATTTGCATGAGGTATGATTCTAGGGAATGCTAAAGACACTGTCAGCAGGCATTAACAAAATCTCCCTTGACATGAGTTGGTGGTAATAGATTTTAGAGAAAACATAAGTCTACATCTGCGTGAGCTAATGCTACAGCAAAAGGAATTAATTCTCTAATGTGTTTATCTTTCCATTACAAAGTGCTATTTAATGTATGGCATACAGCAAATCTGATTTCACAGAATCACAGAATGTTAGGGGCTGGAAGGGACCTCCAGAGATCATCCAATACAATCCCCGTGCCAGAGCAGGAGCACCTAGAGCAGATCACACAGGAACACAGCCAGGCAGGTTTGGAATATCTCCCTGGGCAGCCTCTTCCAGTCTTCTGGCACCCTCACAGGGAAAACATTTTCCTTCTGTTTCCATGGAACTTCCTATGCCTCAGCTTCCACCACTGCCCCTTGTGCTGGCATTGGGCATCACCCAGCAGAGCCTGGCTCCAGCCTCTGGGCACTCACCCTGCACATCTTTATCAACAGCAATGAGGTCACCTCTCAGGCTCCTCCTCTCCAAGCTACAGAGCCCTCAGCTCCCTCAGGCTCTCCTCATAAGGAAGATGTTCCACTCCTTTAATCCTCTTTGTGGCTCTGTGCTTTCAAGCAGTTCCCTGAGGTCCTTCCTGACCTGAGGGGCCCAGAACTAGACACAATATTCCAGAGGTGGCCTCAGCAGGGCAGAGTAGAGGGGGAGAACCTCTCTTGACTTACTAACCACAACCCTTCTAATCCACCCCCAAGATGCCATTGGCCTTCTTGGCCACAAGAGCACATTTCTGGCTCATCCGTTTGGACCCCCAGGTCCTTTTCCCCTTCACTGCTCTCCAACAGGTGAGTCCCCAGCCTATCCTGATACACAGGGGTTTCCTACAGAAAGACAGTCCTAGCATGGCTGTGTTACAGTAGCTGCGTGTTACACACAAAATAGGAAAATATTCTGATTAAAAATGTGATGAGGATTCTGCATGTGCTGTTTTTTCCTCAGTTTTTCCTCAGTTGATTTAGACACTGATTCCAATAAAGCATGGCAGCTGTGTAAACAGAAGATGCAATCCAGTCGTGCCATTGATATCCCCATGTATTGCTTGCTGAAAGCAAAGACACTTGGGTGTGCATCTCTGAAAACAGAACTGGGCCCTTCTGCTGAGTGCAGCAGGTGGAGTAATCAGCCTATGTAGAGCTTGCTGTTGGATGAACACCTAAATCTGTAGAGGGTGGTTAAATGTCAGCATAAATCTTCAACTTGCATTATGCATTGCATGAGAGAGTGCACGGCAGCGCAGGTTATACTCTTTGTAGTAGGTATGACTTAACAGTTATTCTTGCAGTAAAAAGAAGACTGAGAGGGGATTTAATTAATGTCTATCAATATCTGAGGGCTGGGTGTCAAGAGGGAGGGGACAGGCGCTGCTCAGTTGCACCCTTGGATAGGACAAGGGGCAATGGATATAAACTCCAGCACAGGAGGTTCCACCTCAACATGAGGAGGAACTTCTTCACTGTGAGGGTCCCAGAGCCCTGGAACAGGCTGCCCAGAGAGGTTGTGGAGTCTCCTTCCCTGGAGACTTTCAAGCCCTGTCTGGATGTGTTCCTGTGTGACCTTTGCTGGATTCTCTGGTCCTGCTCTGGCAGGGGGTCTTGGACTCAATAAATTTCAGAAGTCCCTTCCAACTCCAACTCCTAACATCCTCTGATTCTGTGAACCCAATGTCTCCCAAGATGACCAGGAAGGATTGTTTCCTTGTAAAAGAATGACAAGCAGTAGCAAAAACACAAAGGGAAGAATTAGACTAACTAGTAATTAGACAGCCCTTTTTGAGTCATCTGGATTACTCAACTAATTATTTCACCTCATTTTCTCTTTTAACAAATGTTGTGAACAGTGCTCTACTAACATGAGGATTGCTTATAGCCAAACTGAAATGTCTTTGACCACAAACTAACTCTCCTTTGGGTAGAAGTCAGCAGGTGTTGAAACACAGGTTATAAATATGCTAGATTGGTTCCAGTTAATTGGTACCAAAGTCTCCACGTCTCTTTGATAAGTTCTGCTGAGCTGAGTACTTCAGCTTTCATGGCCAAGCATGCAGTGCATGATGTTTTCATGGTTGGAAGTGACTTGAGTGGACTGCAGTTTCTATTTAGGTATCAGGGGCCTATTTTCTATTAAATGCACAAGCTCTGTCTCAAAAATAAGACAATCTGAAGACTGTACTTCTAGGGTCGAGGTGAGCTCTGCACAAAATGCATTTGCAATCGGATCCATTTCAGTAACCTCAGACTGGTGAGTGAATAATGCTGGCTTCTAAATGCATTTAGAGTAAATGTGAAGGAGCTATTGATTTTAAAAAAGTGTATTGAAACTCTGCTTCATTGCACTAACTAATCTAAATGAAGCTGGTGCTTAAAATTCCTTTCTTTGGAGAGCACATTGCTGGCCATGAGTGGGTGTTTTTACTAGTAGAGACATTTGTGCCTTTTGTTAGGAGACTCACAGATAATCAAAGGGTAGTCACCTGTCTCCTTGAAGGTTCTCTTAGGGAGAAATAGTTTTATAATTCAGTATCTGACTTCTCATTTTTGAAGAAGCATTTAGTTGGAAAAGAGGTTCTTGTCATGTTTTCACATGTGGAAATTCTTGCTATTCATAATTTTGAAAGACATCATCTTCTACAAAAAGGTTATGTTCAGTACAGCCATTAGCAAATTATTGAGGTTTGTGAGCTCGGAATCCCTGCCTAATTTTATTTGTTGTATTGTGAGAGGACTGAAACGTGTTAGATAACAAAGGCTGATTCCAGCTTCTCTGGAGAGTGAAGCAGGAGGCTTGCTGAGAAACCATGAATTGGTCTCTTGGGGGGTTGTGTCTCTTTAGAATGAGATAGCAGTGAGTGGCCATGTTTGTGGTGCTGCCCCTCCATGGGGACATTATTACATAATCAATGTTCAGGTTGGAAAAGCCCCTCAGGATCACCAAGGCCAACCCACAACCCTACTCTACAAGGCTCACCCCTAAACCACAGCCCCAAGCACCACAGCCAAACCACCTTCAAACACAGCCAGGCTTGGGGACTCCACCACCTCCCTGCCCACCACATTCCAGTCCCTCACCACTCTTGCCCTGAAAAAAGTTTCCTACTGTCCAGTCTAAACCTACCCAGTGGCAGCTTGAGGCCATTCCCTCTTCTTCTATGACTAATGACCTGGGAGAAGAGACCAGCACCAACCTCTCCACAACCTCCTTTCAGGGAGTTGTAGAGAGCCAGGAGGTCTCTTATAGAATCACAGAATCATAGAATGGTTTGGGTTGGAAGGGATCTCCAAAGGCCATCTAGTCCAACACCTTCTGCAGTCCAACTTGAGGCTTGATCTAAGTGACTAGAAGGACAACAGTCAATGTCCTGTAAGATTTTCAGCATGGCTTCAGAATAAATACTTGGAGAAGCTTAATACGACCTGATCTGAAATCCTTAGTGTGATTTTCTAGAGGAATATTGCCTGGCGGAAAAATACCTGGGGGAAAAAAGAAAAAAAAAAAAAAAGACAAAAAAACTCCAACCAACCAACCAAACCAAACCAAAACAAAAAAATCACACCAAACAACAAAAAAACCCCAAAACTTTAGGACCAAACTTGACTTTCCTTCATATCAGCTACTGATTTTCCTGGACCTACTAGGTATTTTGTGGAGATACTGTCACACCCACATCATGCAGAGCAGAATTCAGTCCCAACCTTCATTTGGAAAATGACAGTAATCACAAAATCAGCAAATTAATGCAGCATTTTCTCTCAACTTCTGGTGGAAAAAAAACCAAAAAGTCTGATGTGAGACTCTACTGTACATTAGTACCAGGACATAAATATGGCAGAATATTTAAGTGCCTCTGGGACCAGTGGCTCATCTCTTAATTCACATGAGTAGACCTAGTGAAATCAATGCTCTGTGGTATCCAGTTTCATTACAGACATACCAGGCATCAGGGCCGTAAAAGCTGGGGGTTCCAATGGACAAGCAGCTGAAGAGGAGCCAGCAGTGTGCCCAGGGGGCCAAGAAAGCCAAAGGCATCCTGGCTGACATCAGAAATTGTGTGTCCAGCAGGAGCAGGGAGGGGATTGTCCTCTGGGACTCAGCTCTGCTCAGCCCACACCTGGAGTGTTGTGTCCAGTTTGGGGCACCTCAATCCAAGAGAGATGTGGAGGTGCTGGAGCCAGGGCAGAGGAGGGCAAGGAAGCTGGGAAGGGCCTGGAGAAGAAATGTGATGAAGAGAGACTGAAGGAGCTGGGGATGGTTAGTGTGAAAGAGAGGAGGCTGAGGGGAGACCTCCTGGCTCTCTACAACTCCCTGAAAGGAGGTTGTGGAGAGGTTGGTGCTGGTCTCTTCTCCCAGGTCATTAGTGATAGAAGAAGAGGGAATGGCCTCAAGCTGCCACTGGGTAGGTTTAGACTGGACAGTAGGAAACATTTTTTGAGGGCAAGAGTGGTGAGGGACTGGAATGTGGTGGGCAGGGAGGTGGTGGAGTGCCCAAGCCTGGCTGTGTTTGAAGGTGGTTTGGCTGTGGTGCTTGGGGCTGTGGTTTAGGGGTGAGCCTTGTAGGGTAGAGTTCTGGGTTTGACTTGGTGCTCCTGAGGGGCTTTTCCAACCTGAATGTTTCTGTGATTCTGTGATTCTGTGTCTTTTTGAAAATGCCACTCATCTGCTTCATCCAAATTCACTGTATCTGTCGACATTTTTGGCCAAAGCATTTTTGTGGGTTTTTTTTTTTCTTACTGAATAGGACAAATTCAGCAAAAATGAATTTGCAGTTATTTTCAGCAGATTGCTTGTTAGAAAAGGGAAGAAAAAACCCCACCTCCTTGCAATCATCTCTCTCTCTTGTGTGTTCTCCCCACCCTCTCTCAGGGCTGCTCTTGCACTCTCACCTTCTCTCAAACACACGCCTAACCCCAAGTTACTTATACACCTGCACACATGCACCCACGTACTTTGTACGAGTTGATCTTGTCTGAATTTTTTTAGTTTGGTCAAAACTTCTGAACAGATCCGAACTCTTTTCCCTATCTTTTACAGTTCTCCTGTTCTATGCTTGCTTGGCTCTGGTGTAGGTTACTTGCTTTGAATTTTGGCATGTCATGGTGTTACAGTTTGAAGGGGGAAGTTTAGCCTAGCCCCTGAAAGCAGTGACTGAAAATAAGTGACCACTGGATGTAAAAGGCAAATAATGCTAAGGTCTCTAGAATTCATTGGATTGTTAATGGGAATATAAAGCAGAGGCATAAACAGTTCTTTCCCTCTTCTGTAGCTTCTGCTTGCAACTTTTTTCTCTCTCCCGTGGCCTTGCCAAGGTATCTCTGTTTTGACTACTGTGTGAGGTAACAGGGAGGAGGGAGGGAGTGGGGGAAGAGTTGAAGGGGTCCCCTGGATCCATCCAGTGGGGACTGAGGAGTTTCTGTGTTGTTTATTGTATATCTATTGTACAACTATTGTATATTTTGTACATATTTGTTACATTTCATATTTCTAGGTTGTAGTTTGCTTGTAAATAGAGCTTCATTTGCTTCCATCCCAAACTGAGCTGGGCTGGCAATTTATTTTGGGAGGTAGTTCTTCAAATTAATTGGGGGGTAATTTCAACCCAATACATGTGGGCATTGTTCTGCTACTGCAAGAAGTCTTTCGGTTCCTGGACCTGGCTAGGAAGTACAGAACCCACCCTATGAAGGGCTGTGACTTGCAGCCCTGTACCTTTGTGTTGCCATTGCCAGTATCAAATCCATAAGCTTTGTATGGAGTTCGTAGGGTTACATGGTAGGGGCTTGCCAGGCCTGCACTGCCCAAGTTCTCTTTGATTGGCCTGTTTCACTGGGTTTAGCTTTACCAACAGTTTCTCTAATCAACCAAGGATCTCTGTGTGGTTTACCTTTGAATGGTACAGCTCTAGGTTATACAGGTAGCAAAATACAGTAACAGAGGCACTGAGAGTGGAGACGTGGGATGCGGTGCAGAGAAGTGCAAGTGTGGGATGGTAAGAGATGGGGCACATGCTTGGCACTAAAGATACCATGCTATAAAAGCTCAGTAACAGGGGAAAATGCAGGCCTAGAGCTTGAAAAACAAATTATTTTGGGGTTTAACAAGGAGAGAAAAAAGAAATGGTATCTAACATATGTACATGGCACTATTTATAATCAAGTCAGATGTAACACTGAGCTGTAGACCACTCAGAGAAAGAGAAATTCGTAAATGCTTGTTAGCAAACATATAGACATGGCTTTAAGAGAGAGGAAGAGGAGAGGAAGAAGAGGAATCGGTCAGCATGGATATCATATTCCTCCTGGTGAGGGACACCAGATGCTGATAACTCCTCATAACAGGTGCAACAGGAAAAGTTTGGCCAGCAGGGCTAGAGAGATTCTTCTTCCCCTCTACTCTGCCCTGCTGAGACCACACCTGCAATACTATGGCCAGTTTGGGGCTCCCCAATTCCAGAGGGACAGAGACCTGCTGGAGAGAGTCCAAGGGAGAGCCAGGAGGATGCTTAGGGGACTTGAGCATCTCCCTTATGAAGAGAGACTGAGAGCCCTGGGGCTGTTTAGTGTGGAGAAGAGAAGGCTGAGAGGGGATCTGATCACAGCCTGCAAGTCTGGCTGCTACAAGGACTATTAGGTGTGGGAAAGCATTTTCCCAGGTGAATTCTTTTGTCAGCTCCAAAACTTCCAAAGTGTTGCTTCACACAGGTGCTACCAAACCAATGAGTAGATTCCTGTTATTTTCCTTTCCGGATGTGCCTGGTTTGTCTCACAAGAACACTATGGATAGTATGTTCTGCTGCCCAGCTGGTGGTGGAGTCGTATTTTAGCTGCTGTATACTGCATTTTATTGGCAGTAATTTTTGGTCAACCCTGATAAAGTTGAACAGTAGTTTGTGTTTGCCTAAAAATTGTGTAGCCCATCCTAATGAGATTTAGCTTTGACTGCTGTCCTACTTTGCTGACAGTAGGACAAACTTAACTAGACTGTACAGATGCAAGGCAAATTGCCTCCAGAAAGCTTTTGCTTTCAGTTTTGCTTTCAACATCATTAAAACAGTTCTATTTCCCACTAGATATCTTGACTCCTGTTATGTTTTGTGTTTGGCTTTTGTTGGTTTTGTTTGTTTGTTTGTTTCAGTGAGATAGATGAAGCACAAATAGAGCCATATATTTTTTTTTTAATGTTTTAAAGTCACAGACAAAGGAAGATCCTGTTGCCTGCACTGGAAGGGATAACCCAGGAACGTCAGAAGCCTTTTAAGCTATAATAGTGTTTATTCTATGTCTGGAAATCATCAGTACTGAGCATTTCCCATAGTATCTTTGTCACCAGGACTCCTGAGAGTTAGAGCTGTGCTCATAAACGGCTAGCATGATATTAAGCATTTTAGCACAGATACTAAGTGGATGTTTTTCCTCCTTTTCTTCAGGGCCAACATCTACTAGACCATTATACAGACATGAGAGAGCTCCCCAGAGTGTGAAAGGAGGTTGTAGCCAGGTGGGGGTTGGTCTCTTCTCCCAGGCAACCAGTGACAGAGTGAGAGGACACAGTCTCAAGCTGTGCCAGGGGAGGTTTAGGCTTGATCTTAGAAAGAAGTTCTTCACAGAGAGATTGCCTATTGGAATGTGCTGCCCAGGCAGGTGGCAGAGTCACCATCCCGGGAATTGTTTGAAAACAGCCTGGATGAGGCACTCAGTGCCATGGGTTAGTTGATGAGATGGTGTTGGGTGATAGGTTGGACTGGATGAACTCGAAGGTCTTTTCCAACCAGGTTAATTCTGTGATTCTGTGATTCTGTCAGTCCATTGTCCTTTCAATGAACTAAAAATAGGCAGGCAACAAATCTCCTAGCTTTAGGAACATTGGCATTATTGGAGAGGGTGCTCTGCACAATATGTTGGCCTGCCTCTCACAGTGAGTCTGAGTGGCTGTTCAAGAAAAGATGAAGCATTCTGCAAGAGGTGATAAAGACTGAGCCTGTCCAAAGTCTGACGCTGCCTTACAGGGTGTGAAGAAAGATTTTTATAGGGCAAAGAGCACCCTTCAGAACCCTTCAGAGCTAAACAGAAGAAAAAATAGCATAGGCAGCTGAGGATACAAATTTTAATTACCAAAGTTTACTAAGTCTTCTGACTGAAAATGAGAAATTATTTGGCAACAGCATTAAGTACTGTGACTTGAATGGCATTTGAGTAAAATTTGTCTGCAAAACCAATCAGTCAAGTTTCAGCATGTTTTTCCCTTATGAAACAAAGGAAAGGGTTTTTTATTTTGCCTTTTTTCCCCTCCAATTTCCAGCAGGTTAGCATGAAAAGATCAAGACAGGGGTTTTGTTGTTGTTGTTGTTGTTGTTAAAAAGAAATAAATAGGAAAAGCAGCAGCATCATGTTAGGTGTTGTGATGAAGGAAAAATCAACCAATAGGTAAAGAACAGAGGAAGAATGAAGCTGAAATAAAAAAAACAAAAGCCAGCAGGTCGAGGGAGGTGATTCTCCTCTTTTACTCCACTCTGGTGAGACCCCACCTGTAGTGCTGCATCCAGTTCTGGAGCCTCTATTACAGGAAAGATCTGGAGGTGCTGGAACATGCCCAGAGAAATGCCACGAGGATGATCAGAGGGCTGCAGCACCTCTGCTAAGAGGACAGACGGAGGGAGCTGGGGTTGTTCAGTCTGGAGAAGTGCTGTGTTTCTAATGACTTCTCATGTAACCTACTCAAGCTACTGGAACTCATGGGATTCTCAGAAAACCAAGTTCAGCCTAGCAATTCTCTTGAAATGTATTTGGATTTGTGCACTGTCAGCTGGTAAAAATAGATTTACTTGAGTGGAAGAGCATGCTTTGTACTTGCACTTATTAATTTCTCCTTTTTAAAGGATGGGCCATTACCAAAATATATTTTTGTTTTCCATCTTGAAAATCAATAGGCCATTGTGGCAGTTTTAGGCTGATGCCTGGGAAAATTTTCCATGGATTGAGTAGAAAAGTGGTAGAATGTAAATAAAATTGCCATTGGATGTCAAAGGGGAAATAATGATAAGGTCTAAATAATCCCATTGGGCTGATAACTAATATAAAGTTGTATAAACTAAATTTTTCTCTTTTCAGCTTCTTCACTCTAGCAGATACTAGCTGGTAGCTTTTGCTTGGCTGTTACTGACCTTGGCTGTGTTCTTCTTGTGGCTAAGTACTAACAAGCTGCTCTCTGCTCTCCTCTCTCTCTCTTTTACCTTGCAATGGGTGGGGGAAGAAAGCAGTCAGGGGGAAGCTGTTAGTAACTCCCTGATTTTGTCCAGGGGGGTCCTTGTGTTGTTTATAAATTGTTGTAATGGTTTTAAGACTGTCTTTTTAATTTTTCTTCACAAAGTTCGAGCGGAGAAAGTGAAAGAATGTAAATATCACAGAATCACAGAATCAATAAGGTTGGAAAAGACCTCAAGGATCATCAAAGTCCAACCTGTCACCCAAGACCCAAGAAATAGATCACTATTGGGTGTAAGAAAGCAAAATAATGATTATTCTAAACACTTCCATTGGAGAGAGAGAAATGTTTAAGAATCACAAAACAAAGTGTCTCTGTCTCAGCTTGCTTGGCTTCTGTCTGCCTGCTTCTTCTTTTCTGCTGAAGATAACATGCATACTGACCTTGACAAGCTAACAGCCTCTTTGCTTCTTGACTCTCTGCTTTCTGCCAGGGTGAGATCTGGGGGGAGTCCTTCTGGCTATGGGGGTGAGGCCCCTTGGGGAAAGGCCCCTTCAGGAAGAAGCACAGCCTCTTGAGGGGAGGGGGAAGCCAAGGGAGCTGGGTTGTGTTTTTCTGTTGATTGTACACATTTGTAAATGTTGTGGATAGTGTGTATTTTTAGATATTCATTGCATTTCATCATAGATTGTAGTTTTGCTTGTAATTACAGCTTTCATTTGCTTCCAGACTGAGCTAGCCTGGTCATTGTCAGTGTGGGAGGGGATTTCAGTTCTCACACTGTTACAATTGTGAATACATATAAATATTGTGTATTTTGTACATATTCATTGCATTCCATATTTCTAGATTCCAGTGTGCTTGTCAATAGAGCTTGCCTGGCTTTCAGCTGAGCTGGTCTGGCAATTTTATTCTGGGGGGTAATTTCAACCCACCACAGCCATGTATTGAATCTGCAGGGACCTGACTGATGCGGCTTTTAGTATCCTAATGGAAGCCAGCCTGCTGGGGTTTAGTGGGAGATGGTGATACTGTTGTAAAAAGCATTGAGATTAATGAGCAGGAGAGCTTTGGAGGGAGCTGCTGCAGCTACTGTTTTATCAGAAATAAGGCAACCATTCAGGATTTTCTGTGTTACTCTGGATTCAGTCAGGATTAACTCTGAAGTCATAACTGGGACAGAGATAATATTATTCTGTTAAGAATTTGAGATAGTATTCAATTTTATTTTCTTCTTCCCCCCACCCCCCCGCCCCCCGCTGCTTCTTTCAGTAAAAACAAATAAAATGAAAGGGTTTGGAATATTAAAGCAGGTAGGAGATGCAGTATAAAGAATTCCAGGAGAATCACAGTGGGTTTTGATTCCCTCAGAAACAAAGGAGTAGGAATGAAGGGGGCAAAGAGGAGCCACAGGCAGCGAATGTGTCTCTAGTTCCATTCCTGCATGTCATCTATGATCAGTTTTGGAAATATTGGTTGTCTGTGAAAGAGACACATTTATTTATGAAAATAAATTTATTTACAAAAATAAATCTAGCTAAGTAGTGTGAGAAGTAGATGACTATGAGAAGTAGGTGACCGTGAAAAGTGTTGATGTTTCCTTACTTTACCATCCACAAAATTCTCGGTTACTGAGTGAGAGCAGCCTTCAGGATTTTCTCAATGAAGCCAGCCCCCACAAAGCTTCCTGAGATCCCAGCAAGCTTAACAAGCTTTGAAATACAGTTTCCTTCAAGACTATACTCTGCAGTTTCTCTTTTTTCCGTTCTGCCCTCAGTCATCTTCCCAATCAAAACTTGCCAACAGCTGAACATCACAGATGTGACCTCAGTGTGCATCTAGGATATTGTCAGTGTTTGTTTTTGTCATCTAAAGAGTAAGCCTTAGGTTTAGCATCATCCTTTATAATAGGAGCATCTCCAAGTGAACTGCAAAATGCAGGATTCTGTGTTCTGTTTTTTTCTTGTTGATTTTCTGCTCATGCATGTTATGAATTACTTCACTGCCTACTGACATGCACTTGCTTTTGGTGGAGAATGTCCAGCAGATCCAGAGAGGTTCTCCTCCCCTGGAATACTGCATCCAGTTCTGGGCTCCCCAGTTCAAGAGGGACAGGGATCTGCTGGAGAGAGTCCAAGGGAGGGCTCCAAGGATGCTGAAGGGACTGGAGCACTGCCTGGTGAGGAGAGGCTGAGAGCCCTGGGGCTGTTTAGTGTGGAGAGGAGAAGACTGAGAGGGGGTTTAATAAGTGTTTATAAATATCTAAGGCCTGGGTGTCAAGAGGGAAGAGGACAGGGTCTGCTCAGTTGCACCCTGGGATAGGACAAGGGGCAATGGATGTAAATTACAGCACAGGAGGTTCCACCTCAACCTGAGGAGGAACTTCTTCACTGTGAGGGTCTCAGAGCCCTGGAGCAGGCTGCCCAGAGAGGTTGTGGAGTCTCCTTCTGTGGAACCTTTCCAGCCCTGTCTGGATGTGTTCCTGTGTGACTTGTGCTGGATTCTCTGGTCCTGCTCTGGCAGGGGGGTTGGACTGGAAGATCTCCAGAGGTCCCTTCCAACTCCTAACATCCTGTGAGCCTGTGTATAGCAATGATATAGCACAGATTAGGTATTGTCCTTGATTTTCCCTACCAAAATTTCATAAGGAAATTAGGTCAACAGAATGTAATTACCTACACTGAAATCTCCTAAGAGCGTTGGGTAGAGCAGTGCAAATGACTGATTATTTTGATTTGCTTACAGAAGAAAAAAAAATCAAGCAAAAATCAGTCTGAATAGACCAAATTACTTTTTTTGATCAATCTGTATTGAAACATGTTGTTGGTTCTGAGCTGGTTTTCACAGTTCATTATGAGAAGTAAAATAACATTTGCTTTATAATTCTTTCTAAGCAAAAATAAATCAGCATACAAATTCAACATTGCCATTAAGTCCAACAGCTAATGTAGAAGAAATTCCAGGCTGATCAGAGTGAGCAATCCGGGTTCACTTTTCTTGGAACATAAAGTTCCTGTTGTGCCACAGAGAGTTTCTTAAAGTGCTCTACTAGGAAGTGACTAATGCAGCTTCAGTTACTTTTTATCCATGAAGGAGCTGATCCTTGCCTATATTTCTGCTCACAGGATAGCCTCTTCCTGAGGCTGTTGTAGCTGATCTGTTCTTCATAGAGGCACTGAAAATTCACTATGTTTCTTTCATAAAAAAAAAATCACATAAAACTTTAATTCTGATTCCTTTTATAAAGGCACCATTGGAAGCATTTTGACTGTCCAAAGACAACTTAATTTCTATTCATAGATCAGAACCACAGAATGTTAGGGGTTGGAAGGAACCTCCAAAGCTCATCTAGTCCAACCCCCTGCCAGAGCAGGAGCACCCAGAGCAGATCACACAGGAACACAGCCAGGCAGGTTTGGAATATCTCCAGAGAGGGAGACTCCACAACCCCCCTGGGCAGCCTGCTCCAGTGTTCTGGCACCCTCACAGGGAAAACATTTTCCTCCTGTTTCCATGGAACTTCCTATGCCTCAACTTCCACCACTGCCCCTTGTGCTGGCACTGGGCATCACCCAGCAGAGCCTGGCTCCAGCCTCTGGGCACTCCCCCTGCACATCTTTATCACCAGCAATGAGGTCACCTCTCAGGCTACTCCAAGCTGAAGAGCCCTCAGCTCCCTCAGGCTCTCCTCATAGATGGGTTATTAAAATCATGTAATCTAAAAGTTCTTTGGGCCCAGTGCCAAGGTACGCAAGGCATG
The DNA here is from genome assembly GCF_027791375.1 of Indicator indicator. Classification (NCBI taxonomy): domain Eukaryota; kingdom Metazoa; phylum Chordata; class Aves; order Piciformes; family Indicatoridae; genus Indicator; species Indicator indicator. The sequence continues at coordinate 49,739,313 of NC_072012.1, read as the reverse complement.
GCTAAATCCTCATACCTGTATTTTCGAGTCATGCAGGAGTTGGCACAAGGAAGGCTTTGTGATTTAAGCAGCTGAACAGGAATGCAGAATTGTGATGATGGACTCAGTCATATGAACTTCAGTTCTCTTTTTTCATGTTTAAGTGATTTCTGGATCTGATTCTTGGCCTATTCTCAAGGCCTCATATATAAAAGAAAATCACAGGAATTCTCTTCTTTAGTGTAACTGATTAAATACATAGAGAGTGGACTGCACACAGCTCCTGTTGGAGTTGATACTGCTACAAAAATTGGACTTGATTTATTTATGTAATCTGCTCTTACACATAATTTTTGAAATCTAACCCTGATCTTAAGTATAAATAACCTTTTTTAAAGCCCTGTAAAAGTGAATTTAAGAGTGCAATGCACTTCAGATACATAGTGAACTCTCTGTAGTGTTGTTATTTTTGTAGAAAGTGCATTTGGGAATTTTAAGGGAATTCTTCTATTCTACAAATACTCTTTCCAAATCTTGCACAACCCAAGGAGCTCATCAGATTTCCAGTGCCATCTACATAATATCCAAGAAGGCAAACAGTATCCAGGGTTCATTAAGAAGAGTGTGTCTAGCACATCTAGAGAGGTTCTCCTCTCCCTCTACTCTGCCCTGGTGAGGCCTCACCTGGAATGTTGCATCCAGTTCTGGGTTCCCCAGTTCAAGAGAGACAGGGATCTACTGGAGAGAGTCCAAGGGAGGGCTCCAAGGATGCTGAAGGGACTGGAGCAGTGCCTGGGGAGGAGAGGCTGAGAGCCCTGGGGCTCTTTAGTGTGGAGAGGAGAAGACTGAGAGGGGATCTGATCAATGTCTATCAATAGCTGAGGGCTGGGGGTCAGGAAGGAAGGGACAGGGACAGCCTCTGCTCACTTGTGCCCTGGGATAGGACAAGGAGCAATGGATAGAAACTGCAGCACAGGAGGTTCCACCTCAACATGACGAGGAACTTCTTGACTGTGAGGGTCCCAGAGCACTGGAACAGGCTGCCCAGAGAGGTTGTGGAGTCTCCTTCTGTGGAGCCTTTCCAGCCCTGTCTGGATGTGTTCCTGTGTGACCTGTGCTGGATTCCCTGGTCCTGCTCTGTCAGGGGGGTTGGACTGGAAGATCTCCAGAGGTCCCTTCCAACTCCTAATATCCTGTGATCCTGTGTGACATTCTAATCTTACTCTTCTCTTTCCACAGGCTGCCTTTCTGGAGACAATGACCATTTTTTGACAATCCATCAGCGGAAGAGTGGAAAACCTGTGTTTATCTATCACCATGTGCAGAGTGTGGAGAAAAGTTTGGATACAGACAGTTATAAGAATTCCAAACAAAATTTCCACTTTTCTTCCCACACTGAAATAAGCAAGTTGCACCCTGCTATAATTGTTAAATCAGCCTTCCCTAGACCTGCATATGACCCATCCCTCAACCTGTTAGCTATGACTGGTCAAGATCTGGAAGTGGAAAATCTTCCCATTCCTGCAACGAATGTGATTGTTGTGGTAAGTGCCTTTTTCTGCTTTCTGTGTTAAATAAATCTTCCTCTAGATAAATATAGAGAGACTGTAATGTGAAGTATCCAAAGTTCATATTTCACTGCCTGGTTGATCCTCTCCATCTAAACAATGACCATGTCTCAGATCTCATCACTTTGTTGGAATTTGCATTCGTGTAGCCTCCCCATGGTCAGCAAGCAACCTGATGAACCAGGTCAGAATAGCATTTCTGTGTAGGTTAAAGAACTTACCTTTGCCTCAGATCTCATTAAATCTCTTCCTTGATTAATATTTGCACTGCTTTCGCTTAATGGGTTTTAAACTTGCCCTGCATAGGACATAAGAAAAATGTACTTCAGAGAACAGTCCTACAGATTTTAGAAGCCTGATCAAAGGTTTTGTTCACTCCTATTTCTCTATTAAATCCACCATTATGCTTACAGAGCTGTTTGGAAACAAGCCTCCTACTTGAAAAGAATGACTGTATTTTGTTGGTGCAGTCATAGAATGGTCTGGGTTAGAAGGGACCTCCAAAGCTCATCCTGTCCAACCCCCTCTGCAGTCAGCAGGGACATCCTCAACTAGATCAGGTTGCTTAGAGCCCTGTTGAGCTTCACCTTGAATATCTCCATACGTGCCCCTTCTGGGACGTCTCTACAGGGACTCTTACTGTTCAGTGACCTGTGTGTGATCTTTCCCATTCTCAAAAATGTGATGGCAATGCTCCCTTCTGCAGTGCAGAACATGTCAGTGGAACTTGCTATATCCTCACCCTTCATGCCAGTGGAGCAGCAGACTGTCAGCAGAGCTGTCCTGTGGAGTGCACAGCAGAGTTGGCATTGTTCTGCACATATATGTTCTGCACAGACACTGCACTGCCTCGCCCCAGTGCATAGGTAGCCCTGCTTGGTTATGGGGAAGAGCATTGGACTCCTTCTTCTTCCTGGAGGGAAGACCAAGCATTCCTAATGGCTCACACCTTCATTAGAGTCAACTAATAAGGATTAAACTGAAACAATGTGACTGATTACAATTAGCAGCTACTTGGCTTAATTTTGTAAATGACTCTGTCCAGAAGATGCTAGATTAAAAGAGAATGGCCTTTACAAAGAAGGAAAGAAGAGCACACAACACTAGGGCATGTTAGCATACAAAGTGCTTCAGCAGGAGTTCCTCACACTGTTGGTACTTACAGAGATCTGCCCTCATGAATGCATCAAATGCAAGAAAGGCTTAGTGACACAAAGGAATAATCATTTTTATTAGTCTAACATTAAAGCTTTAACAGTTAAAAATTACTGGGGGTGGTGGGGTTGGCTGACACCCCTTTGGGCTGTGCTGCCATCCAATGTGACCTGGACAGGCTGAGAGCTGGCTGCAGGCAAACCTCATGAAGTTTAATAAGGACACGTGCAGGGTCCTGCATCTGGGGAGGAATAACAACAGGCACCAGGACAGGTTAGAGGCTGCCCTGCTGGAAAGCAGCTCCATGGAGAAAGGCCTTGGAGTGCTGGTGGACAGCAAGTTCTGCATGGGACAGCAATGTGCCCTTGTGGCCAAGAGAGCCAATGGCATCCTGGGGTGCAGCAAGAAAAGTGTGGCCAGCAGGGCTGGGGAGGTTCTGCTCCCCCTCTGCTCTGCCCTGCTGAGACCACAGCTGCAATCCTGTGTCCAGTTTGGGGCTCCTCCGTTCAAGAGAGACACAGACCTGCTGGAGAGAGCCAGGAGGATGCTTAGGGGACTTGAGCCCTGTGAAGAGAGACTGAGAGCCCTGGGGCTGTTTAGTGTGGAGAAGAGAAGGCTGAGAGGGGATCTGATCAATGTCTCTCAAGAGCTGAGGGCTGGGGATCGAGTGGAGGGGGCCAGGCTCTTTTGGGTGGTGCACAGCAATATGACAAGAAACAACAGGTTCAGACTTGAACAGAGAAGGTTTCAGCTCAATATGAGGAGAAACTTCTTTTGAGCGAGGGTGACAGAGGCCTGGAGCAGGCTGCCCAGAGAGGTTGTGGAGTCTCCTTCTCTGAAGGCTTTCCAAACCCACCTGGATGCATTCCTGTGTGGACTCCCCTGGGTGATGCTGCTTTGGCAGGGGGGTTGGACTCAATGAATTCTGGAGGTCCTTTCCAACCTCTAATATATTTTGATACTGTGATGCTATCAGGGAACTAGGCTCAAAAAGCTGTGCTCTGGACTTGTTGCATCCCATATGAACAAGCCCTAATTTGATGTGGGATGGCTAGCACAGTCAGTGGACTAGATTCAGTTGTATGTAAGTTTCGATATCAGAGTGAAGTAAGTTAGTGACAGCCTTGTTTCACTGGGCATCTGCCAGCTGTACACAGAGTCCGGTACTGAATGGTAGTGAACAGGAAAAGGAGATGCCAAGCAAGCTGGATACATCCATGCCCCAAGATAGGCTAAGATAGCAGGGCTGGAACAGTCCTCCCTATCAATACAGACTGGGGAATGAGGTGTTAGAAAGCAGCCCTGAAGAAAAGGACTTGGGGGTGCTGATGGATGAGAAGCTGGACAGGAGCAGGCAGTGTGAGCTTGCAACACAGAAGGCAAATCACAGCCTGGGCTGCATCCAAAGATGTGTGGCCAACAGATCCAGAGAGGTGATTCTGCCAATTGACTCTGCTCTGGTGAGACATCACCTGGACAGCTGTGTCCAGCTCTGGAGTAGACCTCAATCCAGGAAGGACATAGACCTGATGGAGCAGGTCCAGAGGAAGTCCATGAGAATGCTCAGGGGATTGGAGCACCTCTGCTATGAGGACAGGCTGAGGGAGCTGGGGGTGTTCAGCCTGGAGAAAAGGAGGCTTCAGGGAGACCTAATAGCAGCCTGCCAGTACCTGAAGGGGGCTACAAGAAGGCTGCAGAGAGACTGTTTGCAAAGGCCTGCAGGGACAGCATGAGGGACAATAGCTTCAAACTAGAGAAGAGCAGATTGAGTTTGGCTATCAGGAAGAAGTTCTTCACTGTGAGGGTGGTGGAACACTGGAACAGGTTGCCCAGGGAGGTGGTTTGAGGCTCCTTCCCTGGAGGTGTTCAAGGTGAGGCTGGACAGGGCTCTGGGCAAGCTGATCTAGTTGGGGATGTCGCTGCTGACTGCAGAGGGGGTTGGACTACATGACCTTTGGAGGTAACTTCCAACCCAGACTATTCTATGACTCTCTAATACAAGAACCTGCTCTCTTTTCCCATAGCAAGTATTATTTTGCCTCTTGTGAAGGTGAAACCTTTCTGTTAGTGCAAGGAACTCCGAATCTGCATGGCTCCTCATTTTTCCATTAAATGACACTGTTAACCTGTGGCCTGTTCTTTTAGTAGAGCTTTGCACACAGGGCTACCCTGATTTTAGCTGACTGGCTCCGTGCCTGCCTTAAAAGCCGAATGAGAAGGATTTTCAATTGACAGCCACATAAAAAATGATCTATTAAATCTATATCAAGTTCTCATTAAGTGACCTCAGTCTGGAGCTTTGCTACTGCATTTCTAGGATGGAGCTGCTGCTCAGAAGCCTTCTGTTCTGGCTGGGAACCATATGTGTTTTAATGGGGGTGGGGGCAAAACAGCATGAGCTAATCATGACATGAAAGCTGTTTATTGCTTGGGATCTTCAGTTGTCTGTGGATGTGCTGAAGGACAGTGGTGTTGATCTGTTTGTAACGTCATCCTTTCAGCAGAAGCCTTTGGGGGAAGCATGCATTTTAAAGGCAAAGTGCTGAGAGTCAGACTGCTTGTTGGACTAATCTCACCAGAAGACATTTGGAAGGTGTCTTCCTCTAAAGGGCAGCTGTCCCACAGCAGGGTGGTTGCCATCATCCAAGTGCAACCCTGCTCCTTCCAGATCTCTGCGCTTCAACATTCTGTTTCTTTCTTCTGAATGTCACCTGAAGTCGATGGCAATGTTAATGTCCTTGCCAAGGGAATCCGCTCTGCTTTGCATGCTCTTCAAGCTCTTTGTTTCAAACCAGCACTTGCTGCTTGTTGCTGTTTTTCGGTTTTCATCAGATAGGGCAAGCGGCACCGTTTGTTGTTTCGCCCTGGCTGACCCTTTTTGTTCTCACCTTTGGCGATGTTGTTGGTTTCTCAACTTGAAAGGGCAATTGCTGGTGTTAATGCTTCCTGTAATCCAGTTACATGAGTAGTGCTCCTCCTGATTTAGGGTGAAAGCCTGCAACAGGGGTTATGTTTTAACATAAATCAGCGCTGTTGTGGCTCTGCAGAGGGGAAGAAACCGAATTCAATCTAATTGCAGTGACTTGAGGTCCATTTTCTTCATGATGGAGGTGGAGAGGTAGGGAGAATAGATGCCTAATGCAGAACTATTATAGGGTTACATTTTGTGCCAAGAACTAGACCGTCTGACAAGCAAAATGTTGCCAATGCACAGCAGAGTGCTACAAAGCTAAGAATTCTGCAGGTATGGTGTTGAAAAGTGATGTTTTATGACTATCAATGAAGAATGCATGTTCAGGACTAGTATTTACTGAACCTGGGGAAATCATAGTGCTTGGTTTTTTTGAAGGGAGGAAGAGGAAGGATTTATTTTCTGGAAATGAGTTTTATGAAACTAAAGGCTTTTCATCATCTTACCCGCTCTTAAATTCCTGGGGGGGTTTTGGGGAGAGGTTTTGTTTGGTCGGTTTGGGTTTTTTGTTTGTTTTGGGTTTTGTTTTGTTTGTTTTTGTGTGTGTGTGTGTTGTTTGTTTGTTTGTTTGTTTGATTGATTTTTGGGTAGGGGTTTTTTTGTGTGTTTGTGTTTTCAGTGCACATTGTTTGTTGAAAGAAGTGAGGAAAATCCAGAGCTCTTAGAAGCATTTAACTGTTCTATAAATACTTTGGTGCTTGCTCATATGTTCTGGTTAGCTGTCTCTCTAAATGACATGAAACCAACTCATCTGAAAACTGCTTGCTTCATGTAGGAAATTACTTTTTTTTTTTTTTTTAATACTTGAGAGTTTTCCATTTGTCTGAGTTTATTTTGGACCTCAGAAACTATGCACTCATTGAACATATTAGAGAGTTATCAGTGAAATGAACAGGTTCTCCAAATGTATCTTTATGTTTATTCCAAGTCTTTGCAATATTGAATGTGAATACCACCATGGCCAAGGCAGTACCTGGAAAGTAGAAATAGTCCGTGGATAACCACTTATGATTAAAAATGTTGCTAACACAGTGGTTAATGAGCCCAAACTCCCATGCATGCATATGTGGTAAAGGTTACAGCTCAAACCAGGTCTAAGTATCACGTCATGAACGTATTTAAGCATCATCCCATTTAACCTGATACAGTTTGGACATGCTGGAAGGTGTCCAGAGAAGGGCCACCAGGATGAGCACAGAGCTGGAGCTCCTCTCCTATAAGGATAGGCTGAGAGAGTTGGGGTTGTTCAGTCTGGAGAAGAGAAGGCTCTGAGGTGACCTTCTTGTGGCCTTCCAGTATCTGAAGGGGGCTACAAAAAAGCTGGGGAGAGACATTTTAGGGTGTCAGGGAGTGATAGGAGAGGGGTGAATTGAGCAAAAATAGAAATGGGTAGATTTAGATTGGATGTTAGGAAGTTCTTTCCCATGAGGGTGGTGAGACACTGGCACAGGTTGCCCAGGGAGGTGGTGGAAGCCTCATCCCTGGAGGTTTTTGCAGCCAGGCTGGATGTGGCTGTGAGCAACCTGCTGTTGTGTGAGGTGTCCCTGCCCATAGCAGAGGGGTTGGAACTGGCTGATCCTTGAGGTCCCTTCCAACCCTGACAATTCTGGCATTCTGTGGTCTGTTCAAAGTCTCCCTCAGGCACAGAAGTCTGTTGCCCTAAGCTTGGACCAGGCTCCTCACTTGTATCCTGTAAAGTGTTTCAGAGATACAAAGATGACAAACTTGCTCAATATATCAAGGTTTTTCCTTCCGTGCCTAGTTATTGCTGTACACCTTACATAAATGTGAAAATCTGTCTCTTTCTATTGCTTAGAAAGGTCACAGCTCTGCACAGTAGCCTAAAAGCCAGCATGTCTCTTCAGCTTTTTATGGTGTCCATGCTTGTTACTGAACTGAGTTGATTTCATTAGTTTCTCTCAGCTAATGTCAGTAGGACATAAGATTCACAGTCACACAGAGCTTCTCTTTGCCTTTTCCGTGGCCTTGTTTTGTTTTGAAAGGCTGGATGCCTCAGAGCTGTAGCTCTGCCATCCTATTACATCTGTTTTGTCACCAATGTTTGAAGTGTCTACTTGGAAAGTAGTCTCTGGAGACTTTCAAAACCCATCTGGGTGCATTCCTGTGCAGACTGTCCTGGGTGATCCTGCTTTGGCAGGGGGTTTGGACTCAATGATCTCTGGAAGTCCTTTCCAACCTCTAACATTCTGTGATTCTGCGATACTGTGATACCTACAAGCACAGTGAAGAGCACAAGGAAAGGCTTCAGGTGCTAGTTCTTTCAGAGAGAATTCAGTGTGAGTATAAAGTCCACAAGTGTAAACATCTATAAACAGATATCCACCTGTGAACTAGGTAGTCAAGCTTCAGTAGAAGCAGTGGAGATCTGGCCAATTGGTTGTCTGTTAAGAGACATTTCTAAACAGTTTCTGGATTACTAAAGAGTTAATATAGATCAGGGGCTGGATGTGATCATCCTGTTTTGGGTATTGGCACTGGCACTGGACATTTCCCCCATCAGTTTTCTCACTGCCAGAGAACAGTACCAGATGCATTTAATCTGCTTGTAGAACGTAGCCTCGATGTCTGCTTCAGGGTGAGCTGGGTTCCTCCCTAATGCTAAATGTCTGTGATGACAAGATCTCTCTTGATGAGAATGGGTGCTTAGGCACCAACTGCACACTTACATCTTTGTATATATTCATACACATGCACAGAATCACAGAATGTTAGGGGCTGGAAGGGACCTCCAAAGCTCATCCAGTCCAACCCCCCTGCCAGAGCAGGAGCACCCAGAGCAGATCACACAGGAACACATCCAGGCAGCTCTTGAATATCTCCAGAGAGGGAAACTCCACAACTCCCCTGGACAGCTTCTTCCAGTCTTCTGTCACCCTCACAGGGAAAACATTTTCCTCCTGTTTCCATGGAACTTCCTATGCCTCAGCTTCCACCACTGCCCCTTGTGCTGTCATTGGGCATCACCCAGCACAGCCTGGCTCCAGCCTCTGAGCACTCCCCCTGCACATCTTTATCACCAGCAATGAGGTCACCTCTCAGGCTCCTCCTCTCCAAGCTACAGAGCCCTCAGCTCCCTCAGGCTCTCCTCATAAGGAAGATGTTCCATTTCCCTAATCATTTTTGTGGCTCTAAGATGCACACTTAGTGCCATCTTAATCTGGATCTGATCCCATCTTAAGCATCACATTTGATATTTAAATGATGTGGAAATCCTTTCCAAATCTAGGCACAGTTCAAGTAGGTGGGCTGCTTCTGAGTGCCTTGGAGCAGCTGAAAACCATGAGGGTGTAAAACCACAGCAGAACTGCTTTTACACTTTTATGTCACATTCATCCCACAGGAACTGCTATATCCTCATCTAACTTTTCTCATACCACATACTGAGAGAAGATGCATCTTTTACTTGCTTATTTTACATGGCCTTACATATAGAAGTTTATTCCTCCATCAGTTCCCCATTTCCTGATGCATGAGGTTTAATTGCCAGTGCCAAGGCCTAGAACTCATCTGCCTTATTTGTTCCTGTATTTTATTTCACTCGTCCAGCCACTCATTTTTCTGATGGAAATGGGTCTTTTTCTAATTCTTTATACTTTCTGTGAAGCCATGGCTTCCATGTGGAATCCCATCTATCGCAGGATCACAGGATGTCAGGGGTTGGAAGGGACTCAAATAGATCGTCAAGTCCAACCCCCTGCCAGAGGAGAATCATATGATCTGGCTCAGGTCACAAAGGAACACATTCAGACAAGACCTTGAAAGTCTCCAGAGAAGGAGACTCCACAACCTCTCTGGGCAGCCTGTTCCAGTGCTCTGGGACCCTTACAGTAAAGAAGTTCCCCCTTGTGTTGAGGTAGAGCCTCCTGTGCTGCAGTTTACATCCATTGCTCCTTATCCTATCACAGGGAGCAAGTGAGCAGAGGCTGTCCCCTCCCTCCTAACACCAAGCCCTCAGATATTTATAAACATTTATTAAATCCCCTCTCAGTCTTCTCCTCTCCAGACTAAACACCCCCGGGGTTCTCAGCCTCTCCTCACCAGGCACTGCTCCAGTCCCTTCAGCATCCTTGGAGCCCTCCCTTGGACTCTCTCCAGCAGATCCCTGTCCCTCTTGAACTGGGGAGCCCAGAACTGGATGCAATAGTCCAGGTGTGGCCTCACCAGGGCAGAGTAGAGGGGGAGGAGAACCTCCCTGGCTCTGCTGGACACACTCCTCTGAATGCCCCCCAGGATCCCTTGGCCTTCTTGGCCACCAGGGCACATTGCTGTCCCATGCAGAACTTGTTGTCCCCCAGCACTCCCAGCTCCTTCTCCTTGGGGCTGCTCTCCAGCAGATCCCCTCCCAACCTGTCCTGCTGCAGTTTATTCTTCCTCCCCAGGTGCAGGACTCTGCACTCTCCTTGTTGAACCTCATTAGGTTCCTCTCTGCCCAGCTCTCAGTCTGTCCAAGTCTTGCTGAATGGCCTCACAGCCTTCAGGTGTCTCAGCCAAGCCTCCCAGTTTGGTGTCATCAGCAAACCTGCTGAGCAGACTCTGTCTGTCTGTCTGTCTGTCCCCTCATCAATGTCATTGATGTTGAACAGGAGTGGACCCAGCATTGATCCCTAGGGGACTCCACCAGTTACAGCTCTCCAGCTGGACTTGGCACCATTGATCACCACTCTTTGAACTCCATGCTGTAACCAGTTCCTAATCCACCTCACTGTCTGCATCCCACACTTCCTGAGCTTGCTCACTAGGATGTCATGGGAGACAGTGTCAAAGGCCTTGTTAAGGTGAAGGTAGACTACATCCACTGCTCTCCCAGCATCTCCCCACTCTGTTATGACATCACAGAAGGCTATCAGATTAGTCAATATATCAGTTCCTCCTTCACTCAAGACTTAGTTTTGATGCAAGATTTGCTTCTTCCTTTTGAAGGTTGTCCTCAGTCTGAGTCAGGAGCTGCCCAGGGCACAAGGACAGAAAGGTATTTTACCCCCAAAGGAGTAAAACAAAAAACCTCACACAGAATTGGAGGTTAAATTTGAATGCTATTTGCAAATATATACAGAACTACAACAGGTATTCAGGGAAAAGGAATATATACACAAATTAAGACCAGTTCTCCACCTGGGCCAGAACCTTCCAAAACCTTTCCCCCCACTCAACCTCAGCCAGCCCAGGAGCAGTCCTAACTGCCCCCTCTTCCCCCCAGAACAGTCCTACCAAGGCCTCAATTCCCCCTAAGCCTCCCTGCCCCCTGCCCCATGCTAGGCCAAAATTGCACAGCAAGAAATTCACTGCACAAAGCCCAAACTTCCCCCAAGCTACCACAGAGATCACACAATCACAGAATTATTGAAGCTGGAACAGACCTCTGAGATCTTCCAGTCCAGCCTATGACCTAACACCACCACACCACCAGACCATGGCACTAAGTGCCACATCCAACCTTGCCTTAAAGACCTCCAGGGACAGCGACTCCACCACCTCCCTGGGCAGTCCATCCCAGTCTCTAATTCCCCTTTCCAGCAGGAAGTGCTTCCTAACATCCAACCTGAGGCCATGCCCTCTTGTCCTGTCCCAAGTTGCCTGGGAGCAGAGCCTGACCCCCACCTGACTACAACTTCCCTTCAGGTTCTTGTAGAGTGTGCTAAGGTCCCCCCTGAGTCTCCTCTTCTCCAGGCTGAACACCCCCAGCTCCCTCAGCCTCTCCTCATCACTTTCCCTCCAGTCCCTTCCCCACTCTCATTGCTCTCCTCTGGACCTGCTCCAGCCCCTCAAGATCTCTCTTGCAGTGAGTGCCCAGAGCTGCACCAGCTGAGGGGCCCCAGTGCCCAGGACATGGCAGAATTCCATCCCTGGCCCTGCTGGCCACACTATTCCTGATAAGAGGAGTTGCTCCGTGTTGGAGCAGAGAGAGGGAGGAAAAGAGAAAGATCAGACTGTGATGTCTGTTTATATAGGGGAGATGCAGCATGGTGGGAATGAAATAACAAAGATTACATTTTCCTGTGTCTACCCCTTGTACTCTCTGGTACTTCTGGAGGACTTTTTTCTCTTATGGTTCTAAACCCATACCAAAGATCAACCAAAGAAAGGGTACCAGATTCCAAAATATGCTTTCTTCTGAACATCGAAATTGCCTCTTCTCACTGCCTTTGTTGGAGTGCCATAAAAAGAACTGCATGAAGAGAGCTTGATAAAAAGTTGGGGGCATCCAATTCTTCTATTCATTTTCAGGCCTCCAAAAATGCTTTTCCTTCAGGTCCATTTTTGTGGAGACATTTAATATAGTATCCTCTTCATAGAAATGGAACAATGTGTCTGTGGAATTTGCCTTTCCTTTAAAATGAAAGATGCACATTTCTTCCCAGTGGCATTTTTGGCAGTATAAAGATGCCCTGTGTTTCAAGGCTAAGTTACAGAGTTTCACTGAATGAGAAGAGTAGGGCACAGCACCCTCTGAGTCACAGCACCAAGCTGCAAGTGATCTTTCTGTGTACCAGGACGTAAATGGCCTTCTGAGAATCTCAAGATGAAAAAAAATGCTCTGACAATGTTTTACTGCTAATAAGCTGTTGCAGCTTTCCCTAGATGTGATGTTTTTCCATAATCTCTTACTACTCTTTTCCCTGAAGCTGAATTCCTTGGCTTGATATAAGACGGAGTCTCTTTCTGTTTTTCTGTTCTCTTTGTTAGAAAGATTTTGAATGCTGTGGCAGCTTCTGTTGCCACAGCATCCACCCAGTTAACTGACACAGTTTAGAGGTGGTCAGAATAATTTTGGAAGTATACAAAGCTACAAAATGGGTTGAGAATCAGGCAAAAAACAATGTTAAGAGTGAGGAGGATAAGTAGTCCATAAAATGGCAGGTCAGGCAGTGCTGGAGCAAACAACCAAGCTAACTGTCTATGAAATGTTAGCAAAAAGTCAGATGTCACTTTTTGCCACTTAACATCTGTTATTGCCACTCTAAGAGAGGACTGGCAGTGGGCCAGGCAGAGGAGGCATAAGCAGGAAGTCCTTTCTCTGCAGTGACTTCTCAAAAGAGCCTTCTGAAGAGTAAGTCCTCAAAATCTAGCAAAGTATCAACTGTGTCCCTCTCCATTTTCAGGTCATGGGTTTGCCTGATGCTTGGAACCACACAGGACAAGTGCCGTGCTGATAGACAGTGATGTTTTCAGAGCTCATTATAATTACAGTGCTGAACTACTTAACAAGCTCTAAATGTTAGTCACACATTACAGCCCTGGGCACTATCACTCAGTACTCTTAATGTGATTGTTCTAATGACTATTGTGACCTTTTACACTTTCCATCATACCCTGAGCACCAAACCTTCGCAGGCAAGTGGAGGGGGCCAGGCTCTCTTGGGTGGTGCACAGCAATAAGCCAAGGACCAATGGAGACAAACTTGAACAGAGATGGTTTCACCCAAACATGAGGAGAAACTTCTTTAGAGTGAGGGTGACAGAGCCCTGGAGCAAGCTGCCCAGAGAGGTTGTGGAGTCTCCTTCTCTGGAGACTTTCCAACCCCACCTCGCTGCATTCCTGTGCAGACTACCCTAAGTGCTGCTGCTCTTGCAGGGGGGTTGGACTGGATGATCTCTTGAGGTCCCTTCCAACCTCTAACATTCTGTGATTCTGTGGTTCTTTATCGACTTCTAGGCTCAAGCCCACCTTCTTCTCAAGCCCCCAACTTTTTATCAAGCTCTCTTCATGCAGAGATGCTCACCCTTATGTTAGTCCTTTATTAACTAAGTATACTGACATGAGATATCTGCAGCAATCCTTGCAAGCAGACCTAGATGCCTGCAGCTCTGTCATTCTGGATTTTGTTTGCACAAAGAAATCTAGAGAGCCTGCATCAGTTGGCCTCATTTGCTTTCTGCTTCCTTCTGTGCACTTCAGCAGGGGTAATTGCATGCTGAACCATCACCATGGTATTATGTTTGCTGTCAGTCTTTGTGGAAAACAGGAAAGATTGCATTTGGCTGTAACATTCACTAAAACCACCTTGAGGCAAATTTTTGTCATCTGACTTGCAAAATGTTAGAGGAATGTTAAGAGGATATTCAACAACCCAGAGCTTTAATCACTTTGCTTGCTGCTGGAGACTTTGGGCTTTTGTTTTCTGTAACATTCAATAGAATGTTGAATTTACACAAAAGCTACTCCTGCCTTTTATAAATTTCCCAGATCCTCTTTGTTCACAAAGGTTTCCTTTTCCTGCATTTTTTTAGGGAAGGGAAAACGTTTCCTAAAATAGTTCTATTTTCTGTATAACTTGCACAGTTTAAATGAAAACTGGATTTCAGGAGTAGGCACATACATGGTTTTAAGATCACAGAATTGTCAGGGTTGGAAGGGACCTCAAGGATCATCTATTTTCCACCCTCCTGCCATGGGCAGGGACACCTCACACTACAGCAGGTTGCCCAGACCCACATCCATCTTGGCCTTAAAAACCTCCAGGGATGAGGCTTCCACCACCTCCCTGGGCAACCTGTGCCAGTGTCTCACCATCCTCATGGGGAAGAATTTCTAAATCTACCTTAATGTTTCATTGACAGTTAGCATTGTGCAGTTTGTCTGCAAGAACTTCAAGTGTCAGCTGTTCCAGCTCCTCTCTACTCTGCTCTGGTGAGACTTCACCTGGAATATTGCATCCAGTTCTGGGCTCCCCAGTTCAAGAGGGACAAGGATCTACTGGAGAGAGTCCAAGGGAGGGCTACAAGGATGCTGAAGGGACTGGAGCACTGCATGGGGAGGAGAGGCTGAGAGCCCTGGGGTTGTTTAGTGTGGAGAGGAGAAGACTGAGAGGGATCTGATCAATGTCTATCAATAGCTGAGGGCTGGGGGTCAGGAAGGAAGGGACAGGGACAGCCTCTGCTCACTTGTGCCCTGGGACAGGACAAGGGGTAATGGATACAAACTCCAGCCCAGGAGGTTCCACCTCAACATGAGGAGAAACTTCTTCACTGTAAGGGTCCCAGAGCCCTGGAACAGGCTGCCCAGAGAGGTTGTGGAGTCTCCTTCTCTGGAGCCTTTCCAGCCCTGTCTGGATGTGTTCCTGTGTGACCTGTGCTGGATTGTATGGTCCTGCTATGGCAGGGGGGTTGGACTGGAAGATCACCAGAGGTCCCTTCCAAGCCCTACCATCCTGTGATCCTGTGATGATATTGAAAAAAAAAAAAAAAAGAAATTGTTTTTAAAAGCAATTTTATAAGGCTTAGTATTTCAGGGGTTACATACAAGTTCACATTAGGAACCATCTTTTGAGGAACTTTCCAGGTGATTTTTCCCTTATCCTCGGTGCTGGTGAGGCCACACATTGAGTAGTTGGTTCAGTTTGGGGCACCTCAATCCAAGAGAGATGTGGAGGTGCTGGAGCCAGGGCAGAGGAGGGCAAGGAAGCTGGGAAGGGCCTGGAGAAGAAATCTGATGAAGAGAGACTGAAGGAGCTGGGGATGGTTAGTGTGAAAGAGAGGAGGCTGAGGGGAGACCTCCTGGCTCTCTACAACTCCCTGAAAGGAGGTTGTGGAGAGGTTGGTGCTGGTCTCTTCTCCCAGGTCATTAGTGCTAGAAGAAGAGGGAATGGCCTCAAGCTGCCACTGGGTAGGTTTAGACTGGACAGTAGGAAACCTTTTTTGAGGGCAAAAGTGGTCAGGGACTGGGATGTGCTGGGCAGGGAGGTGGTGGAGTCTCCAGGCCTGGATGTGGTTTGGCTGTGGTGCTTGGGGCTGTGGTTTAGGGGTGAGCCTTGCAGAGTAGGGTTCTGGGTTGGCCTTGGTGATCCTGAGAGGCTTTTCCAACATGAATGTTTCTGATTCTGTGACCTTGCTTTCTTTTTGCAAATACACTGAAAGAAATAAAGATCACTTCTGTTACAGTCTTGTGGTGTTCTGGTAATGCTTACAGCTTTCTGCACTGTTTAGCCAAGTTGTTGCTGTCTTTTCTTCATGCAGCACATAATGTATTGTCTAATTAAGAACACAGCTCTGGAGGCTAACCCTTACAAATAGATCTGATATTTCCATTTAATCTAATAAAAATTATTTCATATTCTAATAGTTTAATTTCAGATACTGTATCATGCAGTTCTAGAATAGTGCAGTCTTCTGAGCTGACAGGTGGTTAAAACACAAAAGTTTTGGTTTAGTGGAAAAATGACCTTAAATACCTAAGTCCCATAGCCTTATATTCCTTGTCTTAAGTGATGATGAGGGTGGTGGAGCACTCAGGCTGCCCCGAGGGGTTGTGGAGACTCCTACTCTAGAGGCTTTCAAAGCCAACCTGGATGTGTTCCTGTGTGGCCTGCTCCAGGTGATCCTGCTTTGGCAGGGGGGTTGGATCCAATGATCTCTGCAGGTCACTTCCAGCCTCTATATTTCTATGACTCTACAACTGTCCTCAGAACCTCTCTCATAGACTCACAGAATGGTCTGGGTTGGAAGGGACCACCAAAGCTCATCCAGTCCAACCCCCTCTGCAGTCAGCAGGGACATCCCCAACTAGATCAGCTTGCCCAGAGCCCTGTCCAGCCTCACCTTGAATATCTCCAGGGATGGTTCCTCAACCACCTCCCTGGGCAACCTGTTCCAGTGTTCCACCATCCTCATGGTGCAGAACTTGTTCCTAGCATCCAATCTCAATCTGCTCTTCTGTAGTTTGAAGGTGGTGGAAACCTCATCTCTGGAGGTTTTTAAGGCCAGGCTGGATGTGGTTCTGAGCAACCCGTTCTAGTAGGATGTGCCCTTGCACATGGCTGGGGGGTTGGAACTGGATGATCCTTTTGGTCCCTTCCAGCCCTGACAATTCTGTGATTCTATACTTTTGTTGTGGTACAAGAGACTATTGACAGTAGTTGGGTGAACAAGGAAATCTGAACTGCAAATTGAAAAAAACATCCAGATAAGGAAATATCAAGAAAGCTATTGAATGCTGAGCTAGAAAATGATATAATAATGCCAACAAGTACTGCCCCTATAGAAATAGGTAGCAATAATCATTGGAAATCCACACTAAATTAAAAAAAAAAATTGCTTGTAGCCTTACTTTTTAAGTATGCCTCCTAAGCACCTGCCTGAAAATGGATATAACCTTTAATGAAATAACAGTGAAGTGAGACTTTCACTAATGAATGAATTGGAAGACCACATGCATGCATTAAGTAGAATAATAAATGTACCATGCACAAAAGTAGGACATCCATAAATCATTTATCATGTCCATTCTCATCAGTTCTTGGCTCTCTCAGTCTTAATTGAAAGTCAGCATAGCTGGGTATTAGAAAAACTAATTTTGTTAGTCAGATAACAGACAGCTTGCATTAAAGCATTAATTCATTTTAGAAAGCTGAGGGCCCAATACATTGAAAATACTCCTTTAGTAATTTTTTCCCCTATTTTAATTACTGTCTTCCTCTGGTGGATGAAAGTTATTCCTGTTCTGCTTTAACTTACTGAGCAAGCATGATGGGTTACTATTGTGTTTAGAGAATGAAGAATTGTCTTGCACAAACAATTGCATTTGCAAATTGCTCAGATGGCTGAGTGGTCACAAAAATGAGGTGGCTGTTCTTGCAGGAGCTGCAAATGAGTTCTTTCCTCTTTCAGAGGCAGAGATTTAGAGGGCCTGTGTTGGGCAGTTCATTCCATGCCAGACCTTCATGCTAGTGGAGACAATGGAACACTTTTCACTTTTCTTAATTAAACAGGCTCACATGAGGTTAGGGGTTGGAAGGGACCTCTGGAGATCTTCCAGTCCAACCCCCCTGCCAGAGCAGGACCAGAGAATCCAGCACAGGGCACACAGGAACACATCCAGACAGGGCTGGAAAGGCTCCAGAGAAGGAGACTCCACAACCTCTCTGGGCAGCCTGTTCCAGGACTCTGTGAGCCTCACAGTGAAGAAGTTCCTCCTCATGTTGAGGTGGAACCTCCTGTGCTGCAGTTTCTATCCATTGCCCCTTGTGCAATCCCAGGGCCCAAGTGAGCAGAGGCTGTCCCTGTCCCTTCCTTCCTGACCCCCAGCCCTCAGCTATTGATAGACATTGATCAGATCCCCTCTCAGTCTTCTCCTCTCCACACTAAACAGCCCCAGGGCTCTCAGCCTCTCCTCCCCAGGCAGTGCTCCAGTCCCTTCAGCATCCTTGGAGCCCTCCCTTGGACTCTCTCCAGCAGATCCCTGTCCCTCTTGAACTGGGGAGCCCAGAACTGGATGCAGTATTCCAGTTGGGGCCTCACCAGGGCAGAGTAGAGAGAGAGGAGAACCTCCCTGGATCTGCTGGACACACTCCTCTGAATGCACCCCGGGATCCCACTGGAGTTCTTGGCCACAAGGGCACATACTAAACATAACAATTTAAACACTCTTTTTATCACCTTTAATAGTTTAATAGTTTATCACCTTTAATAGTTTAATAGTTTCCTCCCTGGAATCTAATCTCATTAGGAAGATGGCCAAAATAAACATTTTGCAGCATTTTTGTAGAATGAGAGCACAACAATTCATGCTGAAATTTCACATGAGGCTTCAACTACAAGTTTACTCTGCCAAGGAGGTACTTGCCTATTCTAAAATGATCAGAGTTGTTTTAATAAAATACTGTGGGAACATTTTAAACAAATGAGTAGATCTACAATGTTAGTTCTAAGTATTCAATTTGGCAATAATATTATTCAGTATGACTGGCATGTCTTGGGGGGTGATGGTAAAAATGTCAAGGAAAAGAAGGGCTAGGCAGCATATTTTCAAGGATCATATTTATTGCATTAATGGGTGTCAGAAGGAGGTTGTTTTTGTAATTAATTGTCCATTATTCAAAGTGAGGGGCCAAGAGGTGATGTAAATAAAGAAAAAAATAACCCTGCTAATGTAACATTAAACCATAATGATGTAACATCATGATGTATTTGGACAGGCTGAGAGCTGGCTGCACCAAACCTCATGAAGTTCAACAAGGACAAGTGCAGGGTGCTGCACCTGGGGAGGAATAACAGCAGGCACCAGGACAGGTTAGAGGCTGCCCTGCTGGAAAGCAGCTCCATGGAGAAAGACCTTGGAGTGCTGGTGGACAGCAAGTTCTGCATGGGACAGCAATGTGCCCTGGTGGCCAAGAAAGCCAATGGCAGCCTGGGGTGCAGCAAGAAAAGTGTGGCCAGCAGGGCTGGGGAGGTTCTGCTCCCCCTCTGCTCTGCCCTGCTGAGACCACAGCTGCAATCCTGTGTCCAGTTTGGGGCTCCCCAGTTGAAGAGAGACAGAGACCTGCTGGAGAGAGTCCAAGGGAGAGCCAGGAGGATGCTTAGGGGACTTGAGCATCTCCCCTGTGAAGAGAGACTGAGAGCCCTGGGGCTGTTTAGTGTGGAGAAGAGAAGGCTGAGAGGGGATCTGATCAATGTCTCTCAAGAGCTGAGGGCTGGGGGTCTAGTGGAGGGGGCCAGGCTCTTTTGGGTGGTGCACAGCAACAAGCCAAGGAGCAATGGAGACAAACTTGAACAGAGAAGGTTTCAGCTCAACAGGAGAAGAAACTTCTTTTGAGTGAGGGTGACAGAGGCCTGGAGCAGGCTGCCCAGAGAGGTTGTGGAGTCTCCTTCTCTGAGACTTTCCAACCCCACCTGGATGCATTCCTGTGTGGACTGCCCTGGGTGATGCTGCTCTGTCAGGGGGGTTGGACTGGATGATCTCTGGAGCTCCCTTCCAAACTCCAACATGCTGTGATTCTGTGAACATAAGAAGGTTATGAGGTGGTTGTACGGGGCACAGGTAACTCACACCTCTCAGTTTGCTATCCAAAGCCAAGCATGAAAGCACCGAGCTGGCCATCTCTAACCAAAAATAGAGACTCAGTGCCAGAAATGGTGTTATAAACCATGGGGAGCGTCCACCCCAGTGCTGCATTAGGATATCCTCCTGACTCTCAGCTCCCACTGTGGAAGGGGACCTTTGGTGT
Source organism: Indicator indicator (assembly GCF_027791375.1). Taxonomy (NCBI): domain Eukaryota; kingdom Metazoa; phylum Chordata; class Aves; order Piciformes; family Indicatoridae; genus Indicator; species Indicator indicator. Next base: position 49,719,679 of record NC_072012.1, on the reverse strand, counting down.
CTCCACATTTATGTGCCTTTAAGCTGAAATCCAGTAGCAGCTGAACAAGGACTGTACTTCCAGGCCAGCAAATTTCTTTCTAGGCCAGACTTAGATATACCCAACTGCCCTACCCACAGTCAAATCCCTTCTTTGTTCTCATGCAATTGATCTTTCTTATCCTTTCATGCTACCATTTTGTTTGGAGAGCCAGCCAGGTGTACTCAATGGTTGGCAATGCTTTCTCTTGGCTCATATCAAATTCAGCTTGGCTTTCTGTCAATGTCTTGGCTTACAGCTGTAGGCTTTCCAAGAGGCTAGCCAAAATTTCCTTGGGTGCCCTTTTTGACTCATGGGCTGCCAGCTGACCAGTCCTCATCTGCTCTGAGCACAGCCTCCAAATTCTTTTCATTAAAGCAAGAGGCCTTAAGTGAAGAATGCAGTGCTTTTGGCAGGCTGCATGTTCATCTGTTTGGATCAATCACTGAAGAAATTAAATGCTTAAGAAATACCTTTCAGCTGTTTGAAAGGACTGTTCCATCACTGTGGCCTCCTTAATGACTTGTGTGTTGCCAGTCCTAGTGATCTTATCCCTTGCCACACACAGCTGAACAAGTTTGGCAAAGCTTGTTGGCTTTTCTTTGTTTTAATGTTGTTGTAAGCCTCTCCAGCCATTGCTCTCCTGCTTCTGAGCTTTGCTCTCTTGGCCCTGTTACTATTACCATAGTTTCTTCAGTTGTAATAGAAAGGCATTGACTGGGGGATTGGAACTGGATGATCCTTGAGATCCCTTCCAATCCTGGCAATTCCATGATTCTATAACCTTTGGCTCCAATGCATTGCTATTTTCTTGGTTTGTCTAACATATAAGCTACATTTATGCTTTCTTAAACCTTATTCTGCCTGGAGGCTGACTGACTGTCTGTATCTTTGACTTTCTTTTCCTTGTCTCGAATTGTGGACTTCTTGCAAAATTACTTTGAGACTGATTACAGAATCACAGAATGTTAGGGTCTGGAAGGGACCTCCAAAGCTCATCCAGTCCAACTCCCTGCCAGAGCAGGAGCACCCAGAGCAGATCACACAGGAACACATCCAGGCGGGTCTGGAATATCTCCAGAGAGGGAGACTCCACAACCCCCCTGGGCAGCCTCTTCCAGTCTTATGTCACCCTCACAGGAAAGAAAGTTCTTCCTCCTGTTTCCATGGAACTTCCTCTGCCTCAGCTTCCACCATTGCCCCTTGTGCTGTCATTGGGCATCACCCAGCAGAGCCTGGCTCCAGCCTCTTGGCACTCACCCTGCACATCTTGATCACCATGAATGAGGTCACCTCTCAGGCTCCTCCTCTCCAAGCTGAAGAGCCCTCAGCTCCCTCAGGCTCTCCTCATAAGGAAGATGTTCCACTGCCTTCAGCATCTTTGTGGTTCTGCTCTGGACTCTCTCAAGTATCTCTCTGTCCTTCTTGAACTGAGGGTCCCAGAACCAAACACAATATTCCAGATGAAGCCTCCCCAGGGCAGAGCAGTACAAAAATACCTTCACTTTGATATCACATCAGCTGCCAGTTTAACTAGCTTTCTACCAGCTTATTAGTTATGGAATGGATCACCCATTCCTTGTAACAGTTGAGCTCTACAGGATCAAGAACCACTGAAATGGAGTCTCCTGAGTCAAAAACTCAAGGCAGAGTTATCCTGACAAGAATTTTGAGGTATGAGGTAAATTTCTGAAGTAAAAAAAAAAAAAAAAGCTTAACTGGGATAAAGTGTAATTCTTTAGAGGTAAGGAGGAAACAAGTCATGCATCAGAAAATGGCCAGGATCCCAGAGCTTAAGGCATGTAGCTAGAATGAACACTTGGGTTCCAGCACCACTTTTACCACATCCTGGCAGGAGCCAAGAGTCATAAGGCGGAAATGAGTTAAATCATCCAAGTCACATTATTCACTGTCTGTTTACGTTTCAGGATAGAGCTGAGACAGGCTTATGCAGGGGGGGCATTTTCAGTGCACTTAAGATTGTCTTGCCTTTGATATATGGGAGTTCCAGAAGGCCAAGTCTGTTTTAGACACTGAAATGCTTTGCTCTTCTTTCCAGATCAATCTTTATTTAATTATTTGGATTCAGAAGAATCTGTGGTGTTGGCAGAAAAATATTTGTCTGGAAGCCTAGCCATTCAATTAATCATGTGGAGGACAAAGCAATAACTCTTTATTTTGAAGCATATACAGACCAGGGACTTGAGCTGAGGTCTATAGCCAGTATAAAGCTCTAACCACAGATCTGTTGCCTATTCTGAAGTAAATTGATCTTCAGGTCTTAAGGTAGTTGGCCCTTAGTAAGATTATCAGCAATATATTATTTGTTAGCAGTATAAGGCTAACAGTTTTGAGAATAAATTCTGAGGATGGGAGCTGGAGAAAGAAGCTATTCTTAGCTGTTATTTGCTAGCAGCCCTCACAAAATCAGGAGGCAGTGTGTCAGCATGAAGCTCAACACAGATTATCCTGGTAAGGTTATGCTGAGTTCCTGGTGCAACCTAGATAGTAGGAAGTTTCTGCTTCCTTGCTAGAGAATCATGGCTTCAATTGTCAGGGTTGGAAGGGACCAAAGTTAAAAGAATTCATAGAATCATAGAATCAATCAGGGTTGGAAGGGACCTCAAGGATCATCTTGTTCCAACCCTCCTGCCATGGGGGGGGGGGCGGCTTGAAGGAAACACTATCAAGTAAAAATGCAGGCAAGCATTTCTGTACAGGCAGCTAAGCCCACAGGCAGTCCGTGTGCTCTGTCTGTTGAAGTGGGAATGGGAGCAGTTGGCTTTACCAGCCAGGTTACCTCAACAAAAAGGAATGAATAAAACTGCAGTGTTGGGATTCTAGCAGACTCCATTATTCTCTGGCAAGATCATGTATCAATGGAAGCCTTTGAGCAATTCTCCACATATCATTGAGAGTCTTTTATTTAAAATCATCATGTCAGCTAGACAATCTTGCTGGCTAAACTTAAACTACCTTACTTCTGCATTCTTCGTTCTTTCCTGAATCATATTTTCTGCTGGGACTTACAGCCTCATAACACTGATGTGAATTAAGGTGAAACTTAGGAGAAAAGGAGTCCTAACTGCTTGATACGTTTTTTTGTGGTGCAGCATGAAACTTCTGTTTCTCTCTGTTTAATCAGGCATGAAATGTTATTCAAAAGCATTGATTCAGAAGAACATTGCCACAGTTCCATGTATCCTTTTTCTTTTCAGAGAATCATAGAATGGTCTGGGTTGGAAGGGACCTCCAAAAGTCATCAATCTGATCTCCCTGCAGGCAGCAGGGACATCCTCAACTAGATCAGGCTGCCCAGGGCCTCATTGAGCCTTGAACATCTCCAGGGAAGGGGCCTCAATCACCTCCCCAGGCAACCTGTTCCAGTGTTCCACCACCCCCAAGGTGCAGAACTTGTTCCTAACATCCAGTCTAAATCTGCTCTTCTCTAGTTTGAAGCCATTGTCCCTCATCCTGTCCCTGCAGGCCTTTGCAAACAGTCTCTCTCCGTCCTTCCTGTAGCCCCCTTCAGGTCCTGGCAGGCTGCTATTAGGTCTCCCTGGAGCCTCCTCTTCTCCAGGCTGAACACCCCCAGCTCCCTCAGCCTGTCCCCATAGCAGAGGTGCTCCAACCTCCTGATCATTCTCATGGTCCACTCTTTTCTCTCTTGGCTAAGCATTTGGTACATACCATGTAGTATTCCCTACTCTTTTTTATGCTTCTCTTTCATTCCTGTAGTGGTTGCTGCAGTTCTTGCCCCCAGAATACCTACTCTGTAGAGACAACTTAAGACATTTGTCTCACCGTTGATTCAAACAGTCCCCCACAATTCAGTTCTCCCTCTTGGACTCTGCTGTGTGCAAGTCATACCAATCCTTTAATCCTTTCCTAATCCAACTCCTGTCTTGTCTTTTTTTAATACATGTTTGTGTTTCAGGCTATGATAAGGCAAATATTTAATCTTACTCCAAAGGCTTTCATTTTAAATTTGGACTTTGAAAAGTACTTTAAATACCACATTCACCTCCCCTGATCATATCCCCATCTAGTTCTTAGAAGTGAAGCTCTCCTCCCTTCCTTAGAGTGCTGCACTGCTCTTCTGCACACCTCTGCCTGTGAACTCATCCCTTCTTCTCTTACCTTCTCATTCTCCTCATGCTCCACTCTTCTGCCCTCCTTTTTGCATCACTCCAGTGCTATCCCCCTACCACAGGCTGCTACCAGGGTCTTGCCTTTGTTCTTTACTCACCTTCACCTTTGTCTTTCTTTTTTCTCTTTGTCTTCTGCTCCTTCCTTTAATCTTATAGCACTGAACCATTTCACTGATCTCTTTTTCCTGTCAATTTTTACATACTTCTTTGTCCACACTTCTCTTTGGCTCCCTTTGTTGTCTTCCCTTCTGCTCTGCACACTCATTTTTTGTTCTTAGCCCTTCTGTTACCAGATCTCTGACAAGGTTGTGGATCTGCAGACATTTTCTTGAACTGCAATGTACATCTTCTCACCATGGATTGTGACACTGTGGCAGGTGTTCTAAACTCTGCTTTCAGTAACACATTTTGTTCTGCTTTGAATTTTTTATTTATGGCAAATAACTGCTGTATTTCTAACCTATTTTTTCATTTCCTTCGATTAAGCTGGGAAATAACAACTAGAGGCTGTTCCTGCTGTTGGTATGGGATTGCCTTGCTTTTCACAGAATCACAGAATTATTGAGGTTGGAACAGACCTCTGAGATCACCAAGTCCAGCCTAGGACCCAACACCACCACACCAACCAGACCATGGCACCAAGTGCCACATCCAATCTTGCCTTAAACACATCCAGGGATGGTGACTCCACCACCTCCCTGGGCAGTCCATCCCAGTCTCTAATTCCCCTTTCCATCAGGAAGTGCTTCCTAACATCCAACCTAACCCTCCCCTGGCACAGCTTCAGGCCATGCCCTCTTGTCCTGTCCCAAGTTGCCTGGGAGCAGAGCCTGACCCCCACCTGACTACAACTTCCCTTCAGGTACTTGTAGAGTGTGCTAAGGTCCCCCCTGAGTCTCCTCTTCTCCAGGCTGAACACCCCCAGCTCCCTCAGCCTCTCCTCATCACTTTCCCTCCAGTCCTTCCCCACTCTCATTGCTCTCCTCTGGACCTGCTCCAGCCCCTCAAGATCTCTCTTGCAGTGAGTGCCCAGAGCTGCACACAGTGCTGGAGGTGAGGCCTCCCCAGTGCCCAGCACAGGGCAGAATTCCATCCCTAGCCCTGCTGGCCACACTATTCCTGATCCAAGCCAAGATGCCCTTGGCCTTCCCTGCCCCCTGGGCACACTGCTGGCTCCTGTTCAGCTGTTGTCACCCAGCACTGCCAGGTCCCTCTGTGCCAGGCTGCTCTCCAGCCACTCACCCCCAGTCTGTAGCACTGCATGGGCTCATTGTGGCCAAGGTGTAGGAGCCTGCACTTAGCCTTGGTAAACCTGCAGTGCTCCACAAACCTCTGGGTTCCAGGTACTATGGGGATTACTGTGCAACATGTACATCCAGTTCTGAGATTAAATGATGATATAAATTATTGCTGAAAATCCCTTCTGAACTGGAGCCCAAAGTATACTTTGAAGTCCAAGATTAAATGTTGCTATTTTTGATAAAGAGTTATAGAAAAAAACACAAAGTATTTTCACTCTGCAAAGGTTCCTGTCTGCCACATGGGTGGTGACCACAGGAAACTAAATGACTGCACAAAGACTATAAAAAGTTATCTCAGCTACAGGAAATGTTCACTTAAGGTTAGTTTATTGTAAGGTATCCATGTCAAGGTCACTTAGCAGTGTAAAAAGAGGCAGTGTGTCTTCAGTGTAGGCCATTGAAGGAACTGGATATGCATTCTGTGGAATTCTGGTGGCAAATGTCTGGTGAAAATACCCAGAAAGACATCAACTGACAATATCATCCACCAGGTGTCCCTGTACTCATGGGTGGTAATGAGCAATATTCATTCAGATGTCTAATTGCTTATATTAAAGGCAATTTACACACCCAGTCTGTATTTCCCAAGCCTCTCTTAACCAGGGTGTAAGGAGATGATGAATAAATGGCAATTACATTAGCAGTGCTTGAGAGCTGTGATTATGAAAATAAACTACAGGAACTCACTGTTACATTTCTCCTTGCCATCACTACTTTTGTGCTCTTCTCTTCAGTCTATCATGTGTTGCATGGCAGAAGTGATAAATATTGACCTATTGTATTGGCAATTTATATACATTTACATATGCAAATATAATTAGCTATAGAAATATTGCCAATTAATATGTTCTTGTCTGTCTAAAAGGGATTCTACATTGCTAGAACTGACAGAACTGGTGAGTTCCCCCTCTGCTTTGCCCTGCTGAGGCCTCATCTGTGTCCAGTTCTGGGCCCCTCAGTTCAAGAAGAACCTCAGGGAACTGCTTGAAAGAGTCCAGCACAGAGCCACAAAGATGCTGAAGGGAGTGGAACATCTTCCTTATGAGGAGAGCCTGAGGGAGCTGAGGGCTCTGTAGCTTGGAGAGGAGGAGCCTGAGAGGTGACCTCATTGCTGGTGATAAAGATGTGCAGGGTGAGTGCCCAGAGGCTGGAGCCAGGCTCTGCTGGGTGATGCCCAATGCCAGCACAAGGGGCAGTGGTGCAAGCTGAGGCATAGGAAGTTCCATGGAAACAGAAGGAAAATGTTTTCCCTGTGAGTGTGACATAAGACTGGTAGAGGCTGCCCAGGGGGGTTGTGGAGTCTCCCTCTCTGGAGATATTCAGGACCTGCCTGGATGTGTTCCTGTGTGATCTGCTCTAGGTGCTCCTGCTCTGGCAGGGGACTTGGAATGGATGAGCTTTGGAAGTCCCTTCCAGCCCCTAACATTCTGTGGTTCTGTGTTCTATGGCATTTATGGAGATTTCTTTTAACTTTGGTTCTTGCCTTCATGCAGTTGTTTTTGTCAGCTGCTGCCTTTAGCCTTACCATCCAGCAGGGTCCAGCCATATACTCAGCTTTCAGCTGTCCATGTTTAGGGGCTGCAGCAGGATGATGAAGCATTTCTTCTCAAGTGGGAACCTAGGCTGCTGGCCTTAGGTCATATACCTGACCATAGTCATGGTAGGAACTGGGCAGGTCTGCAACAGACTGAAAGTGTAGTCAGGTGGGGGTCAGGCTCTGCTCCCAGGCAACTTGGGACAAGAGGAGAGAGCATGGCCTGAAGCTGTGCCAGGGGAGGGTTAGGTTGGATGTTAGGAAGCACTTCCTGCTGGAAAGGGGAATTAGAGACTGGGATGAACTGCCCAGGGAGGTGGTGGTGTTGCCATCCCTACATGTGCTTAAGGCAAGACTGGATGTGGCACTCAGTGCCATGGTCTGGTCAGTGTGGTGGTGTTGGGTCATAGGCTGGGCTTGGTGATCTCAGAGGTCTGTTCCAGCCTCAATAATTCTGTGATTCTGTGACTTTCCTGATGGAAGTTATGTAAGTTTTCATGCTAGGTACATAGATTGATTCATCAGTAGGAGTTTTAATAAGACAACTGCCTTCTGGTGTCTAAGCACTGTAAGCTTGATTAAGGAAGTGGAACTCAGTGCCAGCCAAAGGAGGCAGGAAGGGAGTCAGAACAAATGTCTTAACTAATTTGGAGAAAATAAAGCAGCAGACATCCTTATCTTGGTGGATGTGCTAGGAGTTTGCCTTTCTTAAATGATCAAGACTTGATTCTTATTACATAAAACTCTATCTTCTATTCATTTATATCTGTGTGTATGTGTTTCAGAGCAGTGTATCATATGGACAATTAAGTGTTTTCTTTTGGCTTCTTGTTGCAAAGCTTTCTGTTTCCACAAGGCATGATTGTCTCCTTGTTGTCAGCTGTCAAACAAAACAATAGCAAAAAATGTTTGCTGCCATAGCCTAGTAAACAAGCCATGAAACTACTCACATTTTCAAATCCACAGACCAATGATAAAGTAATTTTTTTTAGCCTTTTTTATTCCTCCTAAAAAATACTTATTAAACTACTTTCAGCTCTGTCAGGGGGGTTGGATGTGAAGATCTCCAGAGGTCCCTTCCAACCCCTAACATCCTGTGATATGCTCTGATATTAATGTAAAAGAAACTTTCAGGAAGAAAATACAGTGAAAGTTAAAAGTTTTTATACATTTTAGCCCCACAGTGTGAACTAAATTCACTTCACTCCACTGAGCTAACTATATAACTTAATCCTGGTATTTTCTTTGCTGTTTCCTGGATTATCCCTAGCTCTTTAATCTCAGGCAAACCTCATAAAGTTTAATAAGGACAAGTGCAGGGTGCTGCACCTGGGGAGGACTAACAGCAGGCACCAGGACAGGTTAGAGGCTGCCCTGCTGGAAAGCAGCTCCATGGAGAAAGACCTTGGAGTGCTGGTGGACAGCAAGTTCTGCATGGGACAGCAATGTGCCCTTGTGGCCAAGAGAGCCAATGGGATCCTGGGGTGCAGCAAGAAAAGTGTGGCCAGCAGGGCTGGGGAGGTTCTGCTCCCCCTCTGCTCTGCACTGCTGAGACCACAGCTGCAATCCTGTGTCCAGTTTGGGGCTCCCCAGTTGAAGAGAGACAGAGACCTGCTGGAGAGAGTCCAAGGGAGAGGCAGGAGGATGCTTAGGGGACTTGAGCATCTCCCTGTGAAGAGAGACTGAGAGCCCTGGGACTGTTTAGTCTGGAGAAGAGAAGGCTGAGAGGGGATCTGATCAATGTCTCTCAAGAGCTGAGGGCTGGGGGTCAAGTGGAGGGGGCCAGGCTCTTTTGGGTGGTGCACAGCAATAAGCCAAGGAGCAATGGAGACAACCTTGAACAGAGAAGGTTTCAGCTCAACATGAGGAGAAACTTCTTTTGAGTGAGAGTGACAGAGGCCTGGAGCAGGCTGCCCAGAGAGGTTGTGGAGTCTCCTTCTCTGGAGACTTTCCAACCCCACCTGGATGCATTCCTGTGTGGAGTCCCCTGGGTGATGCTGCTCTGCAGGGGGGTTGGACTGGATGATCTCTGGAGCTCCCTTCCAACCTCTGCTATACTGTGAGACTGTGAGACTGTGATAAAGTGCCGTGTGTATTAAACTGCCTGCAAGTGTTGAGGAAATGCATTGGCTGAGAAAAGATAGTTGATACAGCAAAATTTCTTGCACAACTTCCTTCATTTGAATGAAGAAATGTGCACCAGCTACTGTAAAGGCAGTGGTGAAACCTAATTATGTAAGTACTTGGAATCTGTGAATTCATTTTGTGCTTGAACCTAGAAGGAATGGTAGAAAATAGGCAAAGGTGTAATAACCAAATTGTGACTTAGCTCTGTTTTAGCAATGTGTTGCTAATGCTGCAATAAAAGAGCTCTTGTCTGTGGTTACTTAAAAATGCTCATTACATCTTATGCTTTTAATGAGCTAAATTTTGGGTTGCAGACCAATCTAGCACTGAGTAGTTCTACAGTGATGATAAATTATTAAATAACACAATACTTGTGCTAATGTTTTATGAGGTAGGTATCATAGAAATATGGATAACTTCTGGGCAGCACTAGCCTTTTCTTTAAGAAAATTGCTTCCATATCACTTTTTCCTAGAGGAGTTCAAATTTTCTTACTGTTGCTTTTTAGAATTGTGTTTGCAGTGTAACTTCTGTCTTTAATTTGGTAGAGCTTTATGAGGAGAGCTGAGAGTGGGTTTTCAAAGTGACAAGAAAAGGTAGGCAGTATCATAGAATCATAGGATCACAGAATCAATGTTAGGGGTTGGAAGGGATCACCAAAGCCAACCCCCTGCCACCTTGGGCAGGCTGCACAGGAATCACAGAAGCATAGAATCATAGAATCAGTCAGGGTTGGAAGGGACCTCAAGGATCATCCAGTTCCAACCCCCCTGCCATGGACAGGGACACCTCACACTGGATCAGGCTGGCCAGAGCCTCATCCAGCCTGGCCTTAAACACCTCCAGGGATGGGACATCAACCACCTCCCTGCACAACCCATTCCAGGCTCTCACCACTCTCATGGGGAACAACTTCTTCCTCACCTCCAGTCTGAATCTCCCCACTTCCAGCTTTATTCCATTCCCCCCAGTCCTGTCACTACCTGATAGCCTAAAAAGTCCCTCCCCAGCTTTCTTGTAGCCCCCTTCAGATACTGGAAGGCCACAAGAAGGTCACCTCAGAGCCTTCTCTTCTCCAGGCTGAACAGCCCCAACTCTCTCAGTCTGTCCTCATAGCAGAGCAGCTCCAGCCCTCTGATCATCCTGGTGGCCCTTCTCTGGACACCTTCCAGCATGTAATAGGGGCTCCAGAACTGGACACAGTACTCCAGGTGGGGTCTCACCAGAGCTGAGCAGAGGGGGAGAATCACCTCCCTTGACCTGCTGGCCACACTTCTCCTGATGCAGCCCAGGCTCTGGTTGGCTCTCTGGGCTGCAGGTGCACACTGACAGCTCATGTTGAGTTGAATGCATCCAAGTGGGGTTGGAAAGTCTCCAGAGAAGGAGACTCCACAACCTGTCTGGGCAGCCTGTTCCAGTGTTCTGTCACCCTCACTGGAAAAAAGTTTTTTCTCATGTTGAGATGGAATCTCTTGTGGTTGAGTCCATTGCCCCTCATCCTATCCTTGGGTATCACCAAAAGAGACTGGCTTCATGCTCTTGACAGCTACCCTTCAGATGCTTGTAGACATTGATCAGATCCCCTCTCAGCCTTCTTTTCTCCAGACTAAACAGTCCCAGGGCTCTCAGCCTTTCACAGAATCACAGAATGATAGAATGGTCTGGGTTGGAAGGGACCTCCAAAGGTCATCCAGTCCAGCCCCCTCTGCAGTCAGCAGGGACATCCTCAACTAGATCAGGTTGCCCAGAGCCTTCTCTAGTTTGAAGTCATTGCCCCTTGTCCTGTCACTGCAGGCTCCAGGGCAGAGCTCTCTACTCTAAACAGTATATGTTTATCAATTGTCATGAGTAAGAGGAAAATTATTTCTTTATTCTCTGAAATGTATAAAACTTTAAAAGATGGAAAGAAATCTTGCTCAGGAACTTAAGCATAGAATGAGATGAGGCACTCAGTGGGAGATGTTGCTTTATTGCTTGTAGATGAAAAATGAGTACTTTTAAAATATGTTTGCTTGTTATTTTCTGAGAAAGAAATTCTAATTGACAGTAACTAAGTGAAAAAATACCAAAGGCTGGTGTGATTAAATATTTACTGTATAAAAAAAGAGGGAACAGAATCCCTTGCCTCCTTCTGTGCCTAAAGCAGTCACTAAATTGCAAAGTCAGAGTCACATTTGGTCTTTATCTGTTTCCTCAGAGAGATGAGCTTCTTATCTATCCACTGGTGTGCCTTCCAAAGGTTGGATGGAGAGTGCTGAAGGTCCTAGAGTAACCTCAGGGCTGTTAGACAGCATTCAAGTAGTTTGAAGTCTCCTTGTAAAAGGACCAGCATCTTTTTTACTTTGGAGTACATCCCTAATTACTAGAAGGAAGGAATAAGGGTACAAAAGCTCCCATACTGATTTGGGCTAAGCATATACAAGCAAGCAGAGACCTCCCCAGAGCTCTGACCATAAATCCTCTGTTATGGAACAGGATTTAAACCATCTCACTGTCCACAGTGATCTTAGTTTTGTCACTGGCTCCAGCACAGATTTTTATGCATACCTTGATTGTTTCTACCTGGATTTCCCTGTGTTCAGACAGGTTGTTAGTTCTGCCAGATACAGAAGTAGCTGTTCTATATGCAGATTTATGCAGCCACTAACACTCTAGGAGTATGTCAGATACAAGAGTCATGACTTCAGAAAGAAAAAAGCCTCCAAAACATAAAACCAGTATGCAAATGTGTGTGAAAACATGCTTCAAAGGGAATTTCTTCCCACTAACAGCAAGGAAAATCCCTTCACCTTGAGTTTCACAATCTTTGAGTTACAGGATCACAGAATCACAGAATGTTAGGGACTGGAAGAGACCTGGAAAGCTCATCCAGTCCAACCCCCATGCCAGGGCAAGAGAACCTAGGGCAGGTCACACAGGAACACAGCCAGGAAGGTTTGGAATATCTCTAGAGGGAGACTCCACAACCCCCCTGGGCAGCCTTTTTCAGTCTTCTGGCACCCTCACAGGGAATACATTTTTTCTCCTGTTTCCATGGAACTTCCTATGCCTCAACTTCCACCACTACCCTTGTGCTGGCATTGGGCATCACCCAGCAGAGCCTGGCTCCAGCCTCTGGGCACTCACCCTGCACATCTTTATCACCAGCAATGAGGTCACCTCTCAGCCTCCTCCTCTCCAAGCTACAGAGCCCTCAGCTACCTCAGGCTCTCCTCATAAGGAAGATGTTCCACTCCCTTCAGCATTTGTGTGGCTCTGTGCTGGACTCTCCCAAGCAGTTCCCTGAGGTCCTTCTTGAACTGAGGGGCCCAGAACTCAACACAATATTCCAGAGGTGGCCTCAGCAGGGCAGAGTAGAGAGGGAGGAGAACCTCTCTCGACCTACTGGCCACAGCCACAGTGCTCAGTGAGCAGTGATCTTTAAAAAACACTTTGTCCTGTTCCTGTGCTTCAAATGCAGACTGCAGATTTGCACTGAAGGAAAAAAAAAAGTAAGTTGTTTCTAGGTTGCTCTTTGTTTATCACACACCATGGTGTATTCTGCCCTGGATGCACACATGTAATTCCCAGCAGCATTACAGTGAGTATCACACAAGCACTGAGGACAAGGAATAGTTCCCCAAGGCCTTTATGTTATGCATTAAATCACGTGGAGCAGAACAAAATTATGAAGGCTTTTGAAGTAGGTTTATTGAGCTGTGTTAGCTTTGCTGCACTAATGCCACAGAATCAGTGGCAACAGCAGAGAGAGAGTCTCTGTCAAAAGGCATACAGATATTTTTCTGTTTTCCTCTGGACTGTAGGATCAGAGGATCCCAGGATGTTAGGGGTTGGAAGGGACCTCAGGAGATCTTCCAGTCCAACCCCCCTGCCAGAGTAGGACCACAGAATCCAGCACAGGTCACATAGGAACACATCCAGATGGAGCTGGAAAGGCTCCAGAGAAGGAGACTCCACAACCTCTCTGGGCAGCCTGTTGCAGGGCTCTGGGACCCTCACAGTGAAGAAATTCCTCCTCATGTTCAGGTGGAACCTCCTGTGTTGGAGTTTCCATCCCTTGCTCCTTGTCCTATCCCAGGGCACAAGTGAGCAGAGCCTGTCCCTGTCCCTTCCTTCCTGACCCCCAGCCCTCAGCTATTGAGAGACATTGATCAGATCCCTCTCAGTCTTCTCCTCTCCACACTAAACAGCCCCAGGGCTCTCAGCCTCTCCTCCCCAGGCACTGCTCCAGTCCCTTCAGCATCCTTGGAGCCCTCCCTTGGACTCTCTCCAGCAGATCCCTGTCCCAGTGGAAAGCAGTGAGGGACAAAAGGCTCCTCTGCACTTGTAGGTATGGTTGGTAAGTTGCAGAAGTGCAAATTACTTGGTGTAAGGAAGAAATCTTTAAGATCTTTTCTTTTCTAAGTGTTTTCTCATTCAATGCTGCCTTTTATCTTGTCCAGGTAGTATACAGGTGATGATGACTCAGGTCTCTCAACTAGTAATTAAATTATTAGTGATCTTCTGACTTAAAGCTGGTGGAAACCGGAACATTTCATTCTGAAACAGGAGGAAAATCCTCCTTATCTGGAGCCTTTCCAGCCCTGTCTGGATGTGTTCCTGTGTGCCCTGTGCTGGATTCTCTGGTCGTGCTCTGGCAGGAGGGTTGGACTGGAAAATCTCCAGAGGTGCCTCCCAACTCCTAACATCCTGTGTGGTCCTGTGATCCTGTGATAATCTGCATTGCCATGGCTTTATCTGTTTAAAGTTCATCTGCCTTCCTGGCTGTGATCATGAACTCTTATGCAGTAACCATATCTTGCAAATATTTGTTCACTTATTACAGTTTGTTGCCCTTCTTACCTGTAATAAAGCTCAGCCAACAGCTACAGGCAGCATCTCCTTACCTCATTGGTAGGCTGCAAAATGGTGAGTCAGAGTGAATAATTGTTTGGAAAACAGACTGCTTCAGAGCAAAGAAAGCTACCCACCTTGTATCATCTTAGAAACTTGAAATGTGTTAGGAAAATGTTGGCTTGGAAGGGCAGACTGATCCAAATTAGTAGGGGGTTAACATTTATTTCTAATGTAAAGAGACAGAGTAAAAGGTCACAGAAAAATTTCATTACTGTAAATCTGCCCAAGATGTAGTCCCCCCTGATGTAGGACAAACTGCTCTTTCAAAAACATCCACTTGCAAATCTCATTTTTATAGGATTTGTTTCCTTTACTCTCTGAATTCAGTGGCAAATGTCTTGATGGTATTCATGGCACACAGCTACTTTCCTGCAGGGTGTGTTCATCACTGGCACCTTCAGCATTTTATTCAGCAGTCATTAATCCCTCCACTGATGTCTGAGGGGGTCACAGTCACAGAATCACAGGATCACAGAAACATTCAGGTTGGAAAAGCCCCTCAGGATCACCAGGTCCAACCCAGAGCCCTACTCTACAAGGCTCACCCCTAAACCACAGCCCCAAGCACCACAGCCAAACCACCTTCAAACACAGCCAGGCTTGGGCACTCCACCACCTCCCTGCCCACCACATTCCAGTCCCTCACCACTCTTGCCCTCAAAAAATGGTTCCTACTGTCCAGTCTAAACCTACCCAGTGACATCTTGAGGCCATTCCCTCTTCTTCTATCACTAATGACCTGGGAGAAGAGACCAGCACCAACCTCTCCACAACCTCCTTTCAGGGAGTTGTAGAGAGCCAGGAGGTCTCCCCTCAGCCTCCTCTCTTTCACACTAACCATCCCCAGCTCCTTCAGTCTCTCTTCATCAAATTTCTTCTCCAGACCCTTCCCAGCTTCCTTGCCCTCCTGTGCCCTGGCTCCAGCACCTCCACATCTCTCTTGGATTGAGGTGCCCAGAACTGGACACAACACTCCAGGTGTGGGCTGAGCAGAGCTGAGTGCCAGGGCACAATCCCCTCCCTGCTCCTGCTGGACACAGCATTGCTGATCCCAGCCAGGATGCCTTTGGCTTTCTTGGCCACCTGGGCACACTGCTGGCTGCTCTTCAGCTGCTTGGGCACATAACATTATATTTGAACCTGTCTGCTTTAGCAGGTAAACCTGTAGTGCGTACATTAAAAAAGTTCTCTGGCCTCCCAGCTCAAGCTGAGCTGTTCTCCCTTGTTACTAAATTTAGCATGACTGCACAGGAACAGAAAGGGAAAAAAAAAAGGCAAATAAACCCTGAATCTTCACTTCCATTAATTGTTAGCTGCATAATGTCTTACTTATGAGATTATATTGGGAGAGGCATTCCTCTGTATTACAAGAGCTGTGATATTAATAGAGGCAGGAAAAAGGAATGGGGGGTGGGGGGGTAATCTGCAAACAAATGCAGTCCTCAGAGAAATAAAACCTTCTGAGATTTTTCTTCCCTTTTTAAAACACTTCAGATGGTCATCAGACTCTAATAATGAGCATGTCTGGGAAAGCAAATCAGTGGTAATGTTTCATAAAGAAAAAAAAAGGTGGGGGGGGAAGAGGAAGCTCAGATGCTCTTTAAAGGTTTTGTGGTTCTGTATTGGTTGTGTTAATGAAGTTCATTCTCTGTAGATAATATAAGTGCACATACTAATGCATCTTGTATTAGAGAATGGATTCCCTTGTCTCTTATGGCAGAGGAAGGTCTCTGGTGAGAAACTGAATTCCTGTCGAGATGTAGGTCAATATGTCCCATTTGACCAGGGGCATCCTCCCACCAGCCTGCAGAGGATGGGGGTAGTAATGAGAAGAGCAGAGGTATTAGCAGGGATTAAAATGAAATAGCTCTGCTTGTTGGCAAAGTTGTCATAGAATCATAGAACCACTGAATTGTCAGGGTTGGAAGGGACCTCAAGGATCAGCCAGTTCCAATCCCTCTGCCGTGGGCAGGAACACAGGATCACAGAAACATTCAGGTTGGAAAAGACCCTCAGGGTCACCACAGTATCACAGTATAGCAGAGGTTGGAAGTGACCTCAAGAGATCATCAGGTCCAACCCCCTGCCAGAGCAGGGTCACTTAGGGTAGTCCACACAGGAATGCATCCAGGTGTGGTTGGAAAGTCTCCAGAGAAGGAGACTCCACAACCTCTCTGGGCAGCCTGCTCCAGGGCTCTGTCACCCTCAGTGCAAAGAAGTTTCTCCTCATGTTTGAACTCATTGTTGCTTGGCTTATCACTGTGAACCACCCAAAAGAGCCTGGCCCCCTCCACTTGACCCCCACCCCTCTGATATTTATAGACCAAGTCCAACCCAGAACCCTACTCTACAAGGCTCACCCCTAAACCACAGCCCCAAGCACCACAGCCAAACCACCTTCAAACACATCCAGGCTTGGGGACTCCACCACCTCCCTGGGTAGCACATTCCAATCCCTGACCACTCTTGCCCTGAAATTATGGTTCCTACTGTCCAGTCTGGACCTACCCAGTGGCAGGTTGAAGCTGTTTCCTCTTGTTCTGTCACTAATTGCCTGATACTTACACCTACTTTTTCCTGCCCTGCAGCTACCATCTAGTGCCATGAAACATCCTAACCAAGATTTGTCTTGTGTGTACTGAACTAATATTGCAGGGTGCTCCAACATGGTTGCTGTACCAGAAGCCCCAGCCATTCAGTGAGAGTATTTGTTGTTACAGATTTCTGGGTGTGTGACAGGAAAGAGTGAAAAACCAAAAATAGTTTCAGGGCAGCTCTTCTAGTTTGCAACTGCACCATATGCCCACCACGCACAGTATGTCTGATTATTCCCCACACTGAAGTGGAGCTGCTGAAACAGGATGAATGAAAGACATGGCTGGCAAAGGCTGCTGATGGCAGAGAAATTACACCAGCCACACATGCAGCCCAGTGGCCTAACAGCTACAGCTGTTTTCAGGCACCTCTTTGTAGTTGTTTCTCATCTCAGGAGGGGTCAGTGTGGTGTCAGTGTAACTGAGAGCCAGGAGGATGCTTAGGGGAGTTGAGCATCTCCCCTGGGAAGAGAGCCTGAGAGCCCTGGGGCTGTTTAGTCTGGAGAAGAGAAGGCTGAGAGGGGATCTGATCAATGTCTGTCAATAGCTGAGGGGTGGGGGTCAGGAGGAGGGGGCCAGGCTCTTTTGGGTGGTGTGCAGTAATAAGCCAAGGAACAATGCTCCTTGTCCTATCCCAGGGCACAAGTGAGCAAAGGCTGTCCCTGCCCCTTCCTTCCTGACCCCCAGCCCTCAGCTATTGAGAGACATTGATCAGATCCCCTCTCAGTCTTCTCCTCTCCACACTAAACAGCCCCAGGGCTCTCAGCCTCTCCTCCCCAGGCAGTGCTCCAGTCCCTTCAGCATCCTTGGAGCCCTCCCTTGGACTCTCTCCAGTAGATCCCTGTCCCTCTTGAACTGGGGAGCCCAGACCTGGATGGAGTATTCCAGGTGGGGAGAGTAGAGGGGGAAGAGAAGCTCCCTGGATCTGCTGGACACACTCCTCTGAATGCTCCCCAAGATCCCATTGGCCTTCTTAGCCCCCAGAGCACATCTTCACAAGCAGCAGTTGTGTTATCTCCTAGCTGAGGTTTTCCACTGCCCTGTGCCATTTCTCCATCTCTGCAATGGCTGCTGATCAAATTCTAGCAGTGTGGTGTTTGGCTTGCTAAGTTGAATGACTAAAGGGACTGATTTTTTCTGCATTTTGTGTTGTCATATGTTTGATTGCTCTGCTCTTAACTTCTTTTGGAAGGCTTTTTTGTATATGTGAAAAAAATTGGATGCATTTCATGTGCAGCAGAGTAACAGCTGGTGAGGGGGTAAGGAAGAGTAAGCTGTAGCTACCAAAAAAAAAAAAAAAAAACCAACTAAACTGGAATGGCTTTTATCATATTCCATTTTATAGAGAGTTCTTGTCTTCAGACCACATCCTGTGTGACTCTTCATCCTTTGCCTAAATGCTTTGCATGCCTAAATGTGCCCTTCTCAGAGGGCAGGAAAAATAAAAGCTGTTACTGACCTGCCTTGCAATGATCTTAATTCTGCTGAAACAAATCAAAGTTCATCCTAGTGCAATGATTGAATTAGAACAAGCTCTAGCTTAAGTCTTTGGCATCCTAGGTCTAGGTTCAATCTCATGTTCCATGAACTGTAGAGGGAAGGGCTGTGGTCAGAAGTGATCAAGCAGAAAATCTCTCTGTGTGCTTGCATGGCACCTTGATGGCTCTGCATCAGCAAGGCTGGGCAGGGGAGAAGGCAGGAAACTTGGTAAGCTTCAGCTTTTGGTTCAGAAGCTTATCCCAGTCTGACAGCTTCTGCACAATGCTTTGATCTCTAGCAAATTCTAAGGGGAAAAAGGAGAGGATTTTAATACCACTGCATAAGAAGATAGCCTCCTGCATCTTCTATATGCTCCCCTGTTAGGCTTCTAATGAAGGAAGCAAAATCTAGGCTTGAAACCCGTAGTACAGATTGAGTTCAGTACCTGCAAACTCACACAGAATTTATTTAATTACCACTTTCTAAAGAAAAAGAGAGGCATAGGTGGTTTTCTTGAATCTGTCTAGAACCTCTTACATAACAAAATTTCTCTCTTGAAATAAATGTCAGAATTTTTGCAACCCTATATGACAGTAATTAATTCATTGACAAAATGCTTTTTTTTTGTTGAAAAGTAATCCTAAAAGAATTCACATGGGAAGGAAAATAGGAAATATTGCAGTGCTAATTAATGGTTAAGGCATTTTTTGGAAAGCAGATGAAGAAAAGTTAGCTGAAGCACAGGATCACAGGATGGTAGGCTTGGAAGGGACCTCGAGATCATCCAGTCCAACCCCCCCTACCAGAGCAGGATCACCTAGAGTAGATCACACAGCAGCACATGCAGGTGGGTTTGGAAAGTCTCCAGAGAAGGAGACTCCACAACCTCTCTGGGCAGACTGCTCCAGTGCTCCATCACCCTCGCAGTAAAGAAGTTTTACCTCATGTCATGGTAGAACTTCCTGGGTTCCTGTTTGTGTCCATTGCCCCTCATCCTATCACTGGGCCCCAGTGAAAAGAGGCTGGCCCCATCTTCTTCACACCCACCCTTGAAATATTTGCAAGCGTTGATCAGATCCCCATAGAGCACATGGATCACATAATCCTGATCTGGTGATCATGTTTTGTGCTGTGTTGGGGGAAATTACAATTGTGTGGTGCTAGCACAGACCCAGATCAGCTCTGTAGCCTAACCTCTGTACTCACTGCCCCAGGTCACTGCACTGTGCTGCTGCCTGCTCTTCACACGACATCTTCCCCCATCCTCGAAGGAGCTGGGTTCAGAGGAGACAAGAAAACGGCTCTTCAGACAGAGCAGTAGACCTTGCCCAAGGTTGCTGTGAGTGCAAGAAGTTTACTCCAGTTCACAAAAGGAACAGTCTCACAGGATGTTAGGGGTTGGAAGACTCCTCTGGAGATCTTTGAGGCCAATCCCCCTGCCAGAGCAGGACCAGAGAATCCAGCACAGGAACACATCCAGACAGGGCTGGAAAGGCTCCAGAGAAGAAGACTCCACAACCTCTCTGGGCAGCCTGTTCCAGTGCTCTGTGAGCTTTACAGAAAAGAAGTTCTTCCTCATGTTGAGGTGGAACCTCCTGTGCTGGAGTTTCCATCCATTGCCCCTTGTCCTTATCCCAGGGCACAAGTGAGCAGAGGCTGTCCCTGTCCCTTCCTTCCTGACCTCCAGCCCTCAGCTATTGATAGATATTGATCAAATCCCCTCTCAGTCTTCTCCTCTCCACACTAAACAGCCCCAGGGCTCTCAGCCTCTCCTCACCAGGCAGTGCTCCAGTCCCTTCAGCATCCTTGGAGCCCTCCCTTGGACTCTCTCCAGCAGATCCCTGTCCCTCTTGAACTGGGGAGCCCAGACCTGGATGCAATATTCCAGGTGAGGTCTCACCAGGGCAGAGTAGAGGGGGCGCAGAACCTCCCTGGCTCTGCTGGACACACTCCTCTGAATGCACCCCAGGCTCCCATTGGCCTTCTTGGCCACCAGGGCACATTGCTGTCCCATGCAGAACTTGTTGTCCACCAGCACTCCCAGCTCCTTCTCCTTGGGGCTGCTCTCCAGCAGATCCCCTCCCAGCCTGTCCTGCTGCAGTTTATTCTTCCTCCCCAGGTGCAGGACTCTGCACTTATCCTTGTGGAACCTCATTAGGTTCCTCTTTGAAGAAGAACTTTGAAGAAGAGATATGTTGAAGGCTGTCATTGTTATGGCAAACTCCAGGAGGCTTACAAAATCACCTGAGCCAAAAGTGGTATGGCATAGGATTAGTAACAGGAGAGAGATTTTCATGTGCTTGCCCTGTCCTTGCTTTTCCCTTCACACCTACATCCAGCTGTGCAGGAGACAGTACTGGGTGAAGTGGGCATTGGGTCAGAACCAGCAGGGCTGTTGTGTTTCTGTGGTAAGATGCAAGCACTGGCACAATTTTAGTGACACTTTAATTTTACTTAATGGGAGCTATTTTAAGATTTTTATGCCAATTTATGCACCACTGAGTGTGAAACAGAAGATGTATTTCAGAAAATGTCATGCTGTGAAGTGCTCTGAAGGAGCTGCCTTCCTCCTTGAAGTGTTAGATGGACAGTGGATAGTGTGGGGCTGCTCTTGTGTAACCTACACTGTCCAGGAGCTTCATTTAAGTGTTCTCTAGAATGCAAAGGGCTTATAGTCAGCAAGGCAGCAAATATATCTGAGCATATGAATAATTTTTCTGGAAGTTAGTAGGGAGCACTCATGTTCCTTGAATGCTCCTAACAGCTGCTCTGGAAAACGATTGCAAAATGCCAGTCTTGTTCTTGGCAGCTCTGTGCCCTGTGTTTAGTCATAAACACAGCTGTTATGCATTAGATGGAAAAGTAAGATTCTCATTGTTGTATTGTTCTCATTGTCAGCCCTGTAGTTAGGGGAAAGTGATCTGGATGAAGCAGTTCAGCAGTGTGCTGGAGAGTTTCATACAGAGAAAGAAAGAAGGAAAGAAGGAAAGAAGGAAAGAAAGAAAAAGAAAGAAAGAAAGAAAGAAAAAGAAAGAAAGAAAGAAAGAAAGAAAGAAAGAAAGAAAGAAAGAAAGAAAGAAAGAAAGAAAGAAAGAAAGAAAGAAAGAAAGAAAGAAAGAAAGAAAGAAAGAAAGAAAGAAAGAAAGAAAGAAAGAGAAAGAAAGAAAGAAAGTGAAAGAGAGAAAGAAAGAGAGAAAGAGAAAGAAAGAAAGAAAAAAGAGAAAGAAATAAAAAGATTTTTAAAACTTTCTTATTTTACTGATTTGACTTTTTCCCTTTGGGAAAAAAGAAAACAAAACAAAACAAAACAACAAAAAACCCAGATCTGTGTTACTTCTCCTTACAGAATTACTTCCAGGAGAGATGTTCCTGAAAGTCTGCAGTGCAGGTCCAATCCTAGAATCACAGAATTGTCAGGGTTGGAAGGGACCTCAAGGATCATCCAGTTCCTACCCCCCTGCCATGGGCAGGGACACCTCACACTACAGCAGGCTGGCCAGAGCCTCATCCAGCCTGGCCTTCAAAACCTCCAGGGATGAGGCTTCCACCACCTCCCTGGGCAACCTGTGCCAGTGTCTCACCACCCTCATGGGGAAGAATTTCTTCCTAACATCCAATCTGAGTCTTCCCACTTCTAGTTTTGCTCCATTCCCCCAAGTCCTGTCTCTACCCAACAGCCTAAAAAGTCCCTCCTCAGCTTTGTTGTAGGCCCCATGCATGCTCTGCATCTTCACATTCTTCTGTAGGAAAACACATTCTGAGATTACCCCAGAGGAGAACACTTTGTATTAGATTATTGTATTAGATTAGAATATTAGATTATTGTATCTGTTCACTGACCCTAGGCAGAGGTAGGAATTATCATTTGAAGTGTAAACTGTTAGGCTTACCCAGCAGAGACACAGCACACAAAAAAAATGATTTGCTGACATTATTTTTGTGCTTTAAAATCATTTCTCCTTGGCATGTAATTTAGAAAATAGGGTTTGATGACTGTTGGTAATTGCCTGCATTTTCCATGATCAGCTTGTGCAGTGTTCAAAATTGATGTGTCTAATTAAATAACGGAAACAGGAACCACGAGTTAATTGCAGTCTGTGCAGGTTGCCCCTGAGGTGTTTTGTGTCACCTGGTAAGTCTCAGCTCATTAGCAGAAACAAAGTCAATAAGTGTTTACCAGAACTGGAAGCAGCTGGAGAGTTACAAAACCACCAGGTCCCA
Source organism: Indicator indicator (assembly GCF_027791375.1). Lineage (NCBI taxonomy): Eukaryota > Metazoa > Chordata > Aves > Piciformes > Indicatoridae > Indicator > Indicator indicator. Next base: position 49,697,358 of record NC_072012.1, on the reverse strand, counting down.
GAGAAGCTGCCTGCATGTGAGTGTGTGGTCATGGTCATGCTCATGCTCATGCTCCTGATCACCAGCAGGAGTAAGACATTAATGAACTGAAAGAAAATGAAGCTGACAGCCTGCATGTAGTTCTCTCTGTGTTGATTACAAGATACAAGACGCAAGAACTGAGCTCTGTCACATCTCTGACATGGCCTTTACAGCTCCCAGTCAGTCCAGAGGATCAGTGGGGATTGCATTCAGAAAACCTTAGCCTGCACATTGTCCTGGGAGTGTCTGTTCAGGTGGCTATCAGAGGTGAACCTTGGCTCACTTTCTGAGGCACTCCTTTTAAAAATACATTTCTTAGCAGTGAACTGCATGTGCTTGCCCAAGATTTGCTGATGACACCAAACTGGGAGGCTTGGCTGAGACACCTGAAGGCTGTGAGGCCATTCAGCAAGACTTGGACAGACTGAGAGCTGGGCAGAGAGGAACCTAATGAGGTTCAGCAAGGATGAGTGCAGAGTCCTGCACCTGGGGAGGAAGAATAAACTGCAGCAGGACAGGATAGGAGGTGATCTGCTGCAGAGCAGCCCCAAGGAGAAGGAGCTGGGAGTGCTGGGGGACAAGAAGTTCTGCATGGGACAGCAATGTGCCCTGGTGGCCAAGAAGGCCAGTGGGGTCCTGGGGTGCATTCAGAGGAGTGTGTCCAGCAGAGCCAGGGAGGTTCTCCTCCCCCTCAACATTCATGTTGGAAAAGCCCCTCAGGATCACCAAGGCCAACCCACAACCCTACTCTGCAATGCTCACCCCTAAACCACAGCCCCAAGCACCACAGCCAAACCACCTTCAAACACAGCCAGGCTTGGGCACTCCACCACCTCCCTGCCCACCACATTCCAGTCCCTGACCACTCTTGCCCTCAAAAAAGGTTTCCTACTGTTCAGTCTAAACCTACCCAGTGGCAGCTTGAGGCCATTCCCTCTTCTTCTATCACTAATGACCTGGGAGAAGAGACCAGCACCAACCTCTCCACAACCTCCTTTCAGGGAGTTGTAGAGAGCCAGGAGGTCTCCCCTCAGCCTCCTCTCTTTCACACTAACCATCCCCAGCTCCTTCAGTCTCTCTTCATCAGATTTCTTCTCCAGGCCCTTCCCAGCTTCCTTGCTCTCCTCTGCCCTGGCTCCAGCACCTCCACATCTCTCTTGGACTGAGGTGCCCCAAACTGGACACAGTACTCAAGATGTGGCCTGAGCAGAGCTGAGCACAAGTTGGAGCTGTCACAGGCATCCAATCCTTTCCAGATCTGGGAGATGTGGGGGCAGCACTGCCACTGCCACTGTTTCCAGAATTCAAAGCAGCCCACAACTTGGTTTGGACTGTGGACAGATGGGCAGCCCCCATCTTGAGTTCATTTTATGAGGCTCTTTAGGAAAACAGGATTTACAACCTTTTTAAAGAGAGGGATGTCATATGCAGAAAGACAAAATTAAAGGCACTACAGAAGTGCAAATGTGTCTTTCATCAAGCTTAATCAAATTCCAATGTTGGAGGAAGAGATGAGTGTAGCATTCCCACTAGGGAAGCAAGCTCAATAGATAATTCTGTAGCATTAAATCTGAATTCCCAGCTCTCTTTCTGCTTTTCCAAGTTTCTAAGTCAGTCTGCTATTGCTTCTTAGTGCTAGCCCTCATCATCTACCTTCCCTTTATTTCAGCTCTGAAATAAGAGAGGCACTGCTGCTTCTCTTCCCATCTAGAGGTAATACTTCTTCAGTTTTGAGTGAACAAACACATGCTCTACTAATAGTTAAAGCTCAACATGTATTCACACAGTCACAGAATTATTGAGGCTGGAAGAGACCTCTGAGATCACCAAGTCCAGCCTATGACCCAACACCACCACACTGACCAGACCATGGCACTAAGTGCCACATCCAGTCTTGCCTTAAACACCTCCAGGGATGGTGACTCCATCACCTCCCTGGGCAGTCCATCCCAGGCTCTACTTCCCCTTTCCAGCAGGAAGTGCTTCCTAACATCCAACCTAACCCTCCCCTGGCACAGCTTCAGGCCATGCCCTCTTGTCCTGTCCCAAGCTGCCTGGCAGCAGAGCCTGACCCCCACCTGACTGCAACTTCCCTTCAGGTAGCTGTAGAGAGTGATAAGGTCCCCCCTGAGTCTCCTCTTCAAGCAGTTCCCTGAGGTCCTTCTTGAACTGAGGAGCCCAGAACTGGACACAATACTCCAGATGCAGACTCACCAAGGCAGAGTAGAGGGGGAGGAGAACCTCTCTCGACCTACTGACCACAGGAGATTAAGTCTGTGGGAGTCTTTTGGCCAGATCAGTTCCTGAAAGATGTGGGAAGTGCCATATCACAGAATTGTCAGGGTTAGAAGGGACCTCAAGGATCATCCACTTCCACCACCTCCCTGGGCAACCTGTTCCAGTGTCTCACCACCCTCATGGGGAAGAATTTCTTCCTAACATCCAATCTAAATCTCCCCTCCTCTAGCTTGGATCCATTCTCCCCAGTCCTATCACTCCCTGACACCCTAAAAAGTCCCTCCCCAGCTTTATTGTAGCCCCCTTCAGATACTGGAAGGCCACAAGAAGGTTTCCTTGGAGTCTTCTCTTCTCCAGACTGCACAACCCCAACTCTCTCAGGCTGTCTCCAGAGCAGAGCAGCTCCAGCCCTCTGATCATCCTCCTGGCCCTTCTCTGGACACCTAAACCTATTGGTTTATGTTTCTAGTTTTGTAAGGTTACATACACATATATATATATATATATCTGTGTCTGCCACAATCTAAATTGAAAATTCTGAAGAGAAAAAGAAAAGGATGTTTTGAGGTGGTTTGGTTTTTTTTTTTTTTATGTCTGTCATTTTTTTTTTCTGCAAGGCATTTTGATTTATTGAGGACCATTTCACAAAGTCATGCTGGGAAATAAAACTTCATTGACTAAGGAGTGTTTGAAACATCAAACTGTCTGAAAGGAGTGTTTTACAAAAGGAGCAAGGAGAAACAGTGCTGAGTTTCTGGCATTTGAGCTTGACACTGGCTGTACCCAGAGATTCAATAACTGGACAGAAAAACGGATTATAAAGCACAGCCCTGGAGGGGCTCAGAAGGGTCTGCGTGCTCCCAGGGTTACAGCTGCCTCTGGGATGATGAAATAGGATGTGACTGGTCCAATCATGCTGTGCACAGGAGTTGTACCAGACATTACAGCAGAATGCATTTCTTTTGTAATGGAATCATTGGGGTTTTTCTGCTAATATTGAATAAGGGCAGATGGGACAATTTTATGAAGCTCATTCTCCATGCCTCTTAAAGAGCCAGAAGGCTGAAACGGTGTTCAGCTGAGCTCTGTTTCCATATCTTTGTATTGTGCTGTGCTTTTCACAGGATCCCAGAATGTGAGGGGTTGGAAGGGACCTCTGGAGATCTTACAGTCCAACCCCCCTGCCAGAGCACGACCAGAGAATCCAGCACAGGGCACACAGGAACACATCCAGACAGGGCTGGAAAGGCTCCACAGAAGGAGACTCCACAACCTCTCTGGGCAGCCTGTTCCAGTGCTCTGGGACCCTTACAGTCAAGAAGTTCTTCCTCATGTTGAGGTGGAACCTCCTGTGCTGTAGTTTCCATCCATTGCCCCTTGTCCTATCACAGAGCCTGTCTCTTCCTTCCTGACCCCCAGCCCCTTTCATTCCCCTTCCAAAGCGTTTCCACAGTACAGACTGGGACTGATATGATTTAACAACAAAACTGCATCAAACTTATATCCCATGAACAATAGGGAATCACAGAACCACAGAATACATTTGGATGGAAGAGACTTCAAAGCTCATCCAGTCCAACCCTCAACCCAGCACTAAACCATGTCCTCAAGTTCCAGTTCTATACTCTGCTTAAACACCTCCAGGGATGGTGACCGCAGCACTGCCCTGGGCAGATCATTCCAATGTCTGAGAGCCCTCTCTGGGAAGAAATATTTCCTAGCATCCAGCCTGAGCCTCCCCTGGTGCAGCCTGAAACCATTTCCACTGGTCTTGTCACTTGACACCAAGGAGCAGAGGCTGCCCCCTCCTTGCTCCAACCTCCCTTCAGGGAGCTGTAGAGAGCAGTGAGGTCTCCTCTCAGCCTCTTCTTCTCCATCCTGAACACCCCCAGCTCCCTCAGCCCCTCCTGGCAGCCCAGGTGCTCCAGGCCCTTCTCCAGCCTCATTGCCCTTCTCTGGACATACTCCAGCCCCTCAATGTCCTTCTTGTAGTGAGGGGCCCAGAACTGAACACAATCTTTCTTTCTCCTCTCCTGCATCCCTCAACAATGACAAGCATGCATTGCATGAGGATTTGGGATCTGGGATTCTGTGATCATCTGACTCATTGAAAGGCTCTGTTAATGTCACTGGGCTCTGCATAAGGTTCTTTTCCTGCTGAGGTGGTGCTGTGGCATTGTAGTCTCATACAATGGGTAGCACATTAGGTGTTTGGTAGCCTGCATCCTTTTTGAGTCCCAGATAGATTATGCTTCATTCATGCATCAATGTAGCAGAGGAAAGGAGTAAAGGGAAATGAGTACAATGAGCATTGAGAGGACAGTCTCAGACGTCACCCCACTGACTACATTACACTGTGGGACAGTGACGCCCCACCTGACTCAGAAGCCAGGAGAATTAAATACCCTATCTTCTGAGATTTCCCTCAGAAGAAAGACAGGAGACTGTTCTGTGTCTTCTCATTAATTGTGATCAGGAAATCCACCTTGCCCTGTGACACCCTGGTGTCAAATGACACAGAAAGAGCTGACCCTTATCCTTACTAGGAGACTGCAAGCCTAGAGGTTCCCAAAGAACATGGGGCTGATAGAAATCAAAGTGTGCCTCTTGAAGACAAGCATTAACAAACCTTAGCCTTAGTAGGCTGAATGGATTCTTATACACTTTAATCATCCATGAAGGTCATGGAGTCTTTCTATAGCTGCCTGACTCACTGTCCATGTGCATGTAAAAGCTCAGCAAGGGAATCTTGGGCAAAAGCCAGACCTTACAGATGGAGCATTTCTCACTCTTGTGTTGTTACTTCCTACAGAAGTGGTCAAATCAGCTGCCAATCAGCTGATTTCCTTTGAGAAATTAGTTCTTCTCCCTGCAAAACTTACAAAGTGTGAATCTGTCACATAGCTGAGACAAACCAGTTTATCACATCACACACCCACCTCCAGGGAAGCTTTGCCAGTCTGAAGCGTGGATGCCAGCAGAGTGCCATGGCCTCAGCTGAACACCCAAATGCAGCATCCTTGTCTTCTGTGCTGCAGCAGCCTCTAGGATTGTCCTCAGTTGGTAACTCCATGTGCAAACAGGACCTCCCTGTCTGTAAATGTCTGAGGGCTGGGTGTCAGGAGGGAGGGGACAGGCTCTGCTTAGTTGCACCCTGGGATAGGACAAGGGGCAATGGATATAACGTGCAACATGAGGAGGAACATGAGGCTCACAAGAGCCCTGGAACAGGCTGCCCAGAGAGATTGTGGAGTTTCCTTCTCTGGAGCCTTTCCAGCCCTGTCTGGATGTGTTCCTGTGTGACCTGTGCTGGATTCTCTGGTCCTGCAGTGGCAGGAGGGATTTGGACTCAAAGATCTGCAGAGGTCCCTTCCAACCTCTAACATCCTGGGATCCTCTATGGAACCTGGTATCTAGTCCAAGCTGATGGCCAGCCCTCAAACATTTCAACAGCAGACAAAGGCTCACAGGCTCACAGGATGTTAGGGGTTGGAAGGGACCTCTGGAGATCTTCCAGTCCAACCCCCTGCCAGAGAAGCTTAGCCTTTTATTGGTGTAGGGTTCATCCTGACTGCTGATGGTCAGAGGCTTGGCTTCAACGGTGTGACAAATTCTGCACAGTTTTCAGGGACATTTGGTGATTTCCAGCATCCATCTGAGCACCCAGCCCATTTTCTGCCTCTTGTTCAGTTTTATGCCCCAGCAACTTCCTATGCTAGGAAACTCTATGGATTAACTGTGGTGGTGTCATGGATTGACTCGAACCTGCTGCTGCTATCTGCTATTCCCCCAACCGTGCTGGGCACCAACTGTTGTGCTCCCCTCATTTGAGGGCCCTTGGGTGATGAATGAAGGCACAAATCCTGTGGCTGTAAGGCAACCTGATTCCAGAAATGCAGAGAGCAGAGAATCCTACAAGTCTTCTCAGAAGTCCTGTAGAATCTCCAACATTACAAAGTCTCAGAGTGTCCTTAGCAGAAGCAGCTAACATGAGCATATCCCTAGCAGCATCCCTATACCAAAGCCCTACCCAGAAAAAGCTAACTACAGAATCACAGAATTATTGAGGCTGGAACAGATCTCTGAGATCACCAAGTCCAGCCTAGGACCTAACACCACCACACTGACCAGACCATGACACTAAGTGCCACATCCAGTCTTGCCTTAAACACCTCCAGGGATGGTGACTCCATCACCTCCCTGGGCAGTCCATCCCAGGCTCTAATTCCCCTTTCCAGCAGGAAGTGCTTCCTAACATCCAACCTAACCCTCCCCTGGCACAGCTTCAGGCCATGCCCTCTTGTCCTGTCCCAAGCTGCCTGGCAGCAGAGCCTGACCCCCACCTGACTACAACTTCCCTTCAGGTACTTGTAGAGTGTGCTAAGGTCCCCCCTGAGTCTCCTCTTCTCCAGGCTGAACACCCCCAGCTCCCTCAGCCTCTCCTCATCACTTTCCCTCCAGTCCCTTCCCCACTCTCATTGCTCTCCTCTGGACCTGCTCCAGCCCCTCAAGATCTCTCTTGCAGTGAGTGCCCAGAGCTGCACACAGTGCTGGAGGTGAGGCCTCCCCAGTGCCCAGCACAGGGCAGAATTCCATCCCTAGCCCTGCTAGCCACACTATTCCTGATCCAAGCCAAGATGTCCTTGGCCTTCCCTGCCCCCTGGGCACACTGCTGGCTCCTGTTCAGCTGTTGTCACCCAGCACTGCCAGGTCCCTCTGTGCCAGGCTGCTCTCCAGCCACTCACCCCCGGTCTGTAGCTTGCATGGGCTCATTGTGGCCAAGGTGTAGGAACCTGCACTTGGCCTTGTTGAGTCTCATACCAAGAAGCAGAAGTCCCTAGCTGCCTTTGACCCCCCAAGGGGTATAGAGAATTAAATTTATTACAGGTAAATTGAGTTCACTGTTTCACACAGTTTGAAATTATTTTGCTGGCTGGGAAAACTTTCAAGATTTTGATTATTCTTTCCATGCTTCACAAGGGAGAGATGTTGAAATTGGGCTCCTCAGTTGAAGAGAGACAGAGACCTGCTGGAGAGAGTCCAGCAGAGAGCCAGGAGGATGCTTAGGGGACTTGAGCATCTCCCCTGGGAAGAGAGCCTGAGAGCCCTGGGGCTGTTTAGTGTGGAGAAGAGAAGGCTGAGAGGGGATCTGATCAATGTCTCTCAAGAGCTGAGGGCTGGGGGTCAAGTGGAGGGGGCCAGGCTCTTTTGGGTGGTACACAGCAATAAGCCAAGGAACAATGGAGACAAACTTGAACAGAGAAGGTTTCAGCTCAACATGAGGAGAAATTTCTTTGCAGTGAGGGTGACAGAGGCCTGGAGCAGGCTGCCCAGAGAGGTTGTGGAGTCTCCTTCTCTGGAGACTTTCCAACCCCACCTGGATGCATTCCTGTACGGACTCCCCTAAGTGATCCTGCTCTGGCAGGGGGATTGGACCTGATGATCTCTGGAGGTCCCTTCCAACCTCTGAGATACTGTGGTACTGTGATGGGTTTCTCTGATGGGCTTCCTTCCCTGGAATTCTGTTCTCCTAATTTTCCCCCACAAGCAGAAACCTTCTTCCCTTCAAGCTCTGTGTGTTTACTTGGGTCAGACAAACCTAGAGACTGTCACTACTTGTGCAGTATCCAGGTGGGGAATTGCTCAGGGAATTGAGTCCTCCAGGGCCATTCTCCTCTAGGCTCAACAAGTCACCACTGCCAGCAGCAGCAGTGGAATCAAAGCTGTAAACTCCTGGGGGAACAGGTTTGCAATCCATGATAAACACTGCAGATGAGCAAAAGGCAAATGATTTGTGCTGACTAAGTAGAATGCTTCAGCTCTGTCTTTCCCAAACTAAAAGGAGTAACTTGGTGAACACAGTAAGTTGTGTGTCTGTGCTAATGCTTTGCTTTTTTTATTTCTATGGCTTCCCTTTCCAGGGATTAATTACATGCTTTGTTCTGGGTGGTGTTAAAACACATAATGATTTCTTCTGTGTAATTAGAACTTGTAAGTGGCTGGACAAGTTGACATTCTAGAGGTCCAGAGGAAGACAAAGAAGCTGTGAAGGGCCTGGAGAATAAATCTGATGAAGAGAGACTGAAGGAGCTGGGGATGGTTAGTGTGAAAGAGAGGAGGCTGAGGGGAGACCTCCTGGCTCTCTACAACTACCTGAAAGGAGGTTGTGGAGAGGTTGGTGCTGGTCTCTTCTCCCAGGTCATTAGTGACAGAAGAAGAGGGAATGGCCTCAAGCTGCCACTGGGTAGGTTCAGACTGGACAGTAGGAAACATTTTTTGAGGGCAAGAGTGGTCAGGGACTGGAATGTGGTGGGCAGGGAGGTGGTGGAGTGCCCAAGCCTGGCTGTGTTTGAAGGTGGTTTGGCTGTGGTGCTTGGGGCTGTGGTTTAGGGGTGAGCCTTGTAGAGCAGGGTTGTGGGTTGGCCTTGGTGCTCCTGAGGGGCTTTTCCAACCTGAATGTTTCTGTGGTTCTGTGGTTCATTTGATCTGGTTTTGTTTTGCAGACACTGCAAATGGATGTGAAGAAGCTGAACATCACACTTCTTCGGGTATTTCGCAAAGGAGTGGCAGCAGCACTGGGACTCTTACCTCAGCAAGTTCACATCAACAGGCTCATTGTAAGTACCACAGGGATGTGCTTAATAAAATGTACCTGGGGTTTTGGTTAGTTGGTTGGTTGTCTTAATTCTCCTACATTTATTTTCTGTCACTATGGAAATGTGCAATAAAATAGGACAGAAAAATAGTTTTTACTTTTTTTTTTTTTTAACTGCACTACAGGAAAAAATAGATCTTTATTGCAAAATTATTTAAGTTTTTGTGGCAGTTTAGGCTGGGTGCCCCCTGCCACTGCTACATGAGATACACCTCTGGTGTCCTGGGTGCCCACCCAGAGGGGTGGACACAGGACTCGGCGTATTTCTACCCATAAATCCTGTGCCCTATAAGGCCATCTGCAGAGTCATTCTCTTCCTCTTTCTTCCCTCTCTGCTCCCATGGGAGATGCTCTCTTATTGGGTAATGCTGGGGGAGTATCCTCAAGGCCTCTTAGGCCTGTCTAGGCCTAATGCCAGGAGGAGAATGGAGGGGGGGGGCAGTCTCAGACCTGGCCAGCCTGAGACTTGCCTAGCAGTGGGAGGGGGAAGAAAGAGCCCTGGGGGGGGTTTGGGTTTACCCTCAGGTGGGAAGAAGGGAAGGACTGGGAAGCCTCTGGGAATTCTGTGAGGGGTTCTGTACGCTTTGGGATACTCTTTGTCACTATGCTTTGTGGTTTGTAGTTCTCTGTAGCTTCACCAATTGCTTTTTTTTCCATTTAAACTTTCCATCACTCTCCAATCCGTTTGTGTGAGTCTCATTCTTTTGTCCCTTTCGGGGCAAGAGAGGATCTGTCTGGCCCCAAACCAGCATAGTTTTCTTTGGAGAGGAAACTATTTTCAGTTACAGTCTAGAGAAATATTAAGTCACATAAATCTCTTTGGTGTCCTGTTCACAAGCAGGTTGCTTATCCCTTAGCTTTCATTCCAATGCAGTGTGGTGAAGTCTCCTCCTGTGGAGCCTTTCCAGCCCTGTCTGGATGTGTTCCTGTGTGACCTGTGCTGGATTCTCTGGTCCTGCTCTGGTAGGGGGGGTGGACTGGAAGATCTCCAGAGGTCCCTTCCAACCCCTAACACCCTGTGACCCTGTGATTCTCTGTCCCATTTGTTAAGAAACACTTGTTCATGTTTTGTTTCTCAAGGGTTTAATATTGTTCCAAATCTCCAGGTGATTCTGCCTTTCAAAGGCATCTTCATCATCTATATTCAGACTTTCCATTATCTTCTCACAATATCAGTATTCATATTTTCCTTTTCATCTATAACTATCTGTTCTCAATAATCACAGAATCACAAAATCACAGAATCACAGAATGTTAGGGGCTGGAAGGGACCTCCAAAGCTCATCCAGTCCAACCCCCTGCCAGAGCAGTAGCACCCAGAGCAGATCACACAGGAACACATCCAGGCAGGTCTGGAATATCTCTAGAGAAGGAGACTCCACAACCCCCCTGGGAAGCCTCTTCCAGTCTTCTGGCACCCTCACAGGGAAAACATTTTTCCTCCTGTTTCCATGGAACTTCCTCTGCCTCAGCTTCCACCACTGCCCCTTGTGCTGTCCTTGGGCATCACCCAGCAGAGCCTGGCTCCAGCCTCTGGGCACTCCCCCTGCACATCTTTATCAACAGCAATGAGGTCACCTCTCAGGCTCCTCCTCTCCAAGCTACAGAGCCCTCAGCTCCCTCAGGCTCTCCTCATAAGGAAGATGTTCCACTCCCTTCAGCATTTGTGTGGCTCTGTGCTGGACTCTTTCAAGCAGTTCCCTGAGGTCCTTCTTGACCTGAGGGGCCCAGAACTGGACACAATATTCTAGTTGCAGCCTCAGCAGGGCAGAGCAGAGAGAGAGGAGAACCTCTCTGGACCTACTGACCACAGCCCTTCTAATCCACCCCAGGATGCCATTGGCCTTCTTGGCCACAAGAGCTCATTGCTGGCTCATGGTCGACCTCCCATCCACCAGGACCCTCAGGGCCTTGTCCCCTTCACTGTTCTCCAAATATTCTTGTAGACTATGGTGTTATATTTCCAAAGATGATGAAATTTGCTTCTAGCAACAAAGACTTTAAAAGCAAGTGTCTGGCTTGCTGTGTATGGTTAAGAGCACACATTCTTAACACTGTTGGAGTTTTATCACAGTTATGCCATGAAGCTAAAACAATCACCCCAGCACTCTGTGTGTACTGCTGGCATTCAGTTCATGGTGCAGAGGGAAGAGTTGGTTTATTTTCTTATTCTATGTGGAGGTTGAATTATGGGGAAGATAATTGACAGGTTCAGCATAAAACTGTTTCCTGCCTTGCTAGCTTGATACATCAAAAAGGCTTCTAAAACCCCTTCAAATGATATCTCTGTGAGAAAGGATGACAGGAGAAGTACAACAGAAAAGATCAATAGGAATGCAATGCAGCCCTTTTCATGTTCACCAGGAGTGCCACTCATTCAGCACAACTGATCCTGAATTTCCTTTGTCCCATGCCTTATACCAGAATGAAAGGGTTGAAAGAAAGATTCAGGGGGAAAAAAAATGACAAAATTAAATGAGAAACGCTCCAGAGTTTGGGACATATATTTCACAACATACTAAGTCACTTAATAGCTTTCTTACTATTCTTGGTGGAAATCATGTAACTCTGTTGTTTCTTTTCCTGCTGGCTCACAGGCTCACAGGATGTTAGGGGTTGGAAGGGACCTCTGGAGATCTTCCAGTCCAATCCCCCTGCCACAGCAGGACCAGAGAATCCAGCACAGGGCACACAGGAACACATCCAGACAGGGCTGGAAAGGCTCCAGAGAAGGAGACTCCACAACCTCTCTGGGCAGCCTGTTCCAGGGCTCTGTCACCCTCACAGTGAAGAAGTTCCTCCTCATGTTGAGGTGGAACCTCCTGTGCTGTAGTTTCCATCCATTGTCCCTGTCCTATCACAGAGCCTGTCCCTTCCTTCCTGACCCCCAGCCCTCAGCTATTGATAGACATTGATCAGATCCCTTCTCAGTCTTCTCCTCTCCACACTAACCAGCCCCAGGGCTCTCAGCCTCTCCTCCCCAGGCAGTGCTCCAGTCCCTTCAGCATCCTTGGAGCCCTCCCTTGGACTCTCTCCAGCAGATCCCTGTCCCTCTTGAACTGGGGAGCCCAGAACTGGATGCAATATTCCAGGTGAGGCCTCACCAGGGCAGAGTAGAGGGGGAGGAGAACCTCCCTGGCTCTGCTGGACACACTCCTCTGAATGCCCCCCAGGATCCCATTGGCCTGCTTGGCCACCAGGGCACATTGCTGTTGGCCCTTTGCCTTTGACCCCATCCCTTGGCTCCTCCTCTCAGCATGGAACATTGCCCTGTTTGATGGCTCTGGAATCAGGAAGAAGGTACTTAAGGGTCAGTGATGAAGGAGACCAAGCCCCCGTGCCTGTGTGTGGTGTTCACATGTTCTTACACTGTCAGCTGGGATTTAGGGAGTCAGGGGATAGATACAGTCTCCTTACACAGCAGGGTGCAGCCCTTGTATTACTTTTGGTTCTGTATTACTTTTGGTTCTGTATTACTTTGTATGCTATTGGTTTTGGAATTCTAGTTACAGCTTATAGAGAGCAGAGATTACCTAATCTCTGACCCTCCCTATGGTTCTGCTTTTGTTTGTTTGTTTGTTTTCCTAGGGGAAGAAGAACTGTGTGGAACTGTTTGTGTCCCCACTGAATACCAAGCCAGGAATTTCTGAGGCACTCCCATCTGAAGAAGTGCTGCGTTCCCTTAACATCAACATTTTGCATCAGAGCTTATCCCAGTTTGGAATAACAGAAGTCTCCCCTGAGGTTGGTTCTCAGTTTTCTAACTTGTAGTTTGTTATGGCTTAGGCAGTTGTTACATCCCTGGTACCTCTAAGGCTGAGGTTCTCAAGCATGAGGCAGGAAATGTATGAGCTAAGAAGGCATTAGAGCTATGAGGCAGTTACACAGCTAGCCCTCTTTAATTCCTTCAATAGTGCTTCATGGGACTCTTTAAGCCTTAAAACCCAGGTCCCCCTCACAAGGCTGGGCTACCACTGAAGTTAGGCTTTAGAGCTGAGCATGCTTCAATTGCCTTAAAGGAACTGGGACTGAGGTCTTTTGGTCTGTTCATGTGAGTCAGCAAACACTACAATTGCAGTTAAGAAATAACTGAAGTGCAGATGCCAGATGTGAGCATTGCTACCTGTGAATCATAAAGTCATAGAATTGTCAGGGTTGCAAGGGACCTCAAGGATCATCCAGTTCCAACCCCCCTGCCATGGGCAGGGACACCTCACACTACAGCAGGTTGCTCACAGCCACATCCAGCCTGGCTGCAAAAACCTCCAGGGATGAGGCTTCCACCACAGAATCACAGAATCGCAGAATTAACCAGGTTGGAAAAGACCTTGAAGATCATCCAGTCCAACCTATCACCCATCACCATCTAATCAACTAATCCATGGCACTAAGTGCCTCATCCAGTCTTATTTTAAACACCTCCAGGAAGGTGACTCCACCACCTCCCTGGGCAGCACATTCCCATGGCCAATCTCTCTTGCTGGGAAGAACTTCTTCCTAACGTCCAGCCCAAACCTCCCCTGGCACAGCTTGAGACTGTGTCTCACTGCCCTCATGTTCAAGAATTTCTCCCTAACATCCAATCTGAATCTACCCATTTCTATTTTTGTTCCATTCCCCCCACTCCTATCACCATCACAACCTGACACCCTAAAAAGTCCCTCGCCAAATGTATGTCTGACACGACTCTGAGAAACTGAATTTGGATGTTGTACCCATGCTGCTTTCTCTTCTCAGAAGTCAGAGATTTATTTTGTTTCCCTGCTCCAAAAAAGAGGGTAAAAATAAAACTCTGGATATTATTTGTATTACTGCATCCATTAAAAAAAGTTAAAACAGTAAGTTCTAACCTATTTCAAAGCAGAGACAGCACTGCCATCTACACAGTTTGGATAGAGAACAAGACAGAGATCTACTCTGTGCTGACCACTTGAGCTATGTACAGCAAATGAAAACAACGTATCAGCCTTGAGGAAAGGAAATTGCTGAGCTCATGGACATGGTCACACAAGTGGGAAGATTCAGACTGGATGTTAGGAAGAAGTTCTTCCCCATGAGGGTGGTGAGACACTGGCACGGGTTGCCCAGGAGGTGGTGGAAGCCTCATCCCTGGAGGTTTTTGCAGCCAGGCTGGATGTGGCTGTGAGCAACCTGCTGTAGTGTGAGGTGTCCCTGCCCATGGCAGGGGGGTTGGAACTGGATGATCCTTGAGGTCCCTTCCAACCCTGACAATTCTGTGGTTGTATGATTTACTGTCTTATAAGCCCCTACTTACAGAGACCCTCAGAAGTCAGTATGAGGTCTGAATAACTTCAAAGAATCAGCATTTTCCATGGAAGCTGCCATTTTGACCCAGAAGATGTCTATGTCCAAAAAACAAATAAGGAGAGGTTCTGATGAACTATGCTTCCCTCCATGGGTAAAGAGTTCCTGGGGATTTGACATCCAAAGATATATTTGAGGCATTGGTGAGACAGTAGTGGCAGCTGTGTTCATTTGCACTTCTACTCATCAGGAAAGCTTTTGCTCATTTTGAGTATTTTAACTCTAAGAATCTGGAAGAGGTCTTCTGTACCTCATGTTCAGGTGGAACCTCCTGTGCTGTAGTTTCCATCCATTGCCCCTTGTCCTATCACAGGACACAAGTGAGCAGAGCCTGTCCCCTCCTTCTTGACCCCCAGCTCTCAGCTATTGATAGCCATTGATCAGATCCCTCTCAGCCTTCTCTTCTCCAGACTAAACAGCTCCAGGGCTCTCAGCCTCTCCTCATAGGCAAACCCTTTTTTGATCTAAGGGTCCATCTCTAGCTCCCTGTATGCTTTCCTCTGAGCTCGGAACTACAGCTTTCATTAGTGTTTCATTCTAAGGAATTAACTGGGATTAATTGACCCAGTTTGCAAGTTCACCTCTGTTCTGATGGAAACTTACCTGGCCTGTCAGCTCCTGCTAACTTAGCAAGGTCTTTCAGTCTCAGATCTTACAGGGACTTCTTCAGGTCACTGTCTTCTTGTTATGAAGAACCAGCTGCTCATTTTAGTTGTTAGTAGAAATTATCCACTATTTTTCCATAATAAGACAGAATCACAGACTCACAGAAACATTCAGGCTGGAAAAGCCCCTCAGGAGCACCAAGGCCAACCCACAACCCTACTCTACAAGGCTCACCCCTAAACCACAGCCCCAAGCACCACAGCCAAACCACCTTCAAACACAGCCAGGCTTGGGGACTCCACCACCTCCCTGCCCACCACATTCCAGTCCCTCACCACTCTTGCCCTCAAAAAAGGTTTCCTACTGTCCAGTCTAAACCTACCCAGTGGCAGCTTGAGGCCATTCCCTCTTCTTCTGTCACTAATGACCTGGGAGAAGAGACCAGCACCAACCTCTCCACAACCTCCTTTCAGGGAGTTGTAGAGAGCCAGGAGGTCTCCCCTCAGCCTCCTCTCTTTCACACTAACCATCCCCAGCTCCTTCAGTCTCTCTTCATCACATTTCTTCTCCAGGCCCTTCCCCAGCCCATAAAGTCAGTTCAGAGCAGAGCAGGTTGCCAATAGCATGGGATAGTTATGAATGCCTTGATTCTTCCCCACCTTGAATCATTCTGAATTTAAACTTTAAATTAACCTGAGCTGGTGCATGAGTGACTGGAACTCCCCTGCTATCCCAACCTGCTCTGGTATTTCCCTGCCTTTATTAGCTGTGGCTTTTTGTAGATCAGTTGTAGTTTATCTTCCTTTGATGGCAGTGCTACACCCCCTACTCATCAAAAACTATCCAGAAGTCTTAGTGGCTACTCTGGCAGGAAAAAAAAAATCCCAACTGAGAGAAATGTGGAGTAGCATCGACTGAGCCACACAGCAGGTCTCCAGGTGGGAGGCTGATGGACAGGAGTCCTTTCTTTTTCACTTTCCCCCTAGCATTTGGCATCCTGAGAGCCTTGATTTCTGGGTGTCAACAATTTGTAGTGAGCGTGGAAGTTGCCCTCCCTCTTATCAGTTCTCCCAGACCAAGGACCAAAGTTCTGAATGAGCAGCAGTGACATTTCAAGAAGCAATTCCTTATTGTGGGTGTGAGGTGACTCATTTACAACCTCTTCTGTCAATAAGGAGCAGCTTAAGTAATGATTCTGCTGTCCTGAAGTTAGATCCTGCAGAGAGATTTCCTTGTTGCTTCCAAAGCGTTTCAGAAGGGTGTGTCAGGTATGTTGAAGTTGTGGTGTAGGTTTTATATCCTTTTTAACAGCATTGGTTCATATTCTTTGAGCTTTATTTTGAGAAAGATAAAGCAGGAAAAGACATATCAAGGGAGATTCTCCTCCCTGTCTACTCTGCCCTGGTGAGGCCTCACCTGGAGTATTGCCTCCAGGTCTGGGTTCCCCAGTTCAAGAGGGACAGGGATCTGCTGGAGAGAGTCCAAGGGAGGGCTCCAAGGATGCTGAAGGGACTGGAGCACTGCCTGGGGAGGAGAGGCTGAGAGCCCTGGGGCTGTTTAGTGTGGAGAGGAGAAGACTGAGAGGGGATCTGATCAATGTCTATCAATAGCTGAGGGCTGGGGGTCAGGAAGGAAGGGACAGGGACAGCCTCTGCTCACTTGTGCCCTGGGATAGGACAAGGGGCAATGGATGGAAACTACAGCACAGGAGGAGGAACTTCTTCACTGTGAGGGTCCCAGAGCACTGGAACAGGCTGCCCAGAGAGGTTGTGGAGTCTCCTTCTCTGGAGCCTTTCCAGCCCTGTCTGGATGTGTTCCTGTGTGCCCTGTGCTGGATTCTCTGGTCCTGCTGTGGCAGGGGGGTTGGACTGGAAGATCTCCAGAGGTCCCTTCCAACCCCTAATGTCCTGTGATCCTGTGATACATCCTAACCACACATACCATTAGACAGACATCATAGAAATTCATTCTCCTGGACTCAGTTATGTGTACAAAGTCTGTTATAAAACGTTTTACAAGTTGTGTGACACTAATGAATTAATTGAAGTCTTTCACCCAGAAGCCTATAAGGTCTTTGTTTACTTTTCAGTGTATTTGTGCTTTCAGTGCAAAGCTATAACACATCCCCCTTGCCTCACAGCAAGGCAGCATGGCCAAAGCTCCTTCAGCTCCTGCTCTTTAGTGAGCTTTCCTCCTGAGTCATCTGAAACACCAGAAACCCATCAGGTAACCCACCCAGGATCAAACACTTAGAGTTTATAACTACTGGGCCAGAGCTGCAGCTGCTACTGACACTGAGGGATTCCCAGGGAGCTCAGCAGGAGAAGTCCTGAGTGCAGAGCTGCTGCAGATTTGGGCTCTGAGCCAGATTTGGGCCCTAAGTCCTGTGCTGTGAGCTGAGCAGAATAACCTCCCTGTGCTGGGGCAGCAGGCTGCATGGGCAGCTGCATCCCATCAGGGTGGCCACACTGTTTGAGTATGGCTAGGAAGAACTTTTGTTTGCAGAAATACTTGCAGGATGTGCAGGTTACCTTTGAAACCTCCCTTTTTGAAGTCCTTCACTAACCAGCAGACCAGAGTGATGCTTACAGACCTTGTTAAACTCTCAATACCTGCAACACTTCTAAGCTCAGCTCATGGAGTGCTGCCTGATTGCACACACACAAATACACCAATTTCACAAAGTCTCTTTCTGTAGTTTAGCAGAAGGAGGTAAAGGGTTTCCCTTCTGATCCGTAGGGCTATGACTTCCAAAGAAACTTCTTCTTTATTATAGAATCATAGAATCATAGAATGGTCCAGGCCAGAAGGGATCTCCAAAGCTCATCCAGTCCAACCCCTCTGCAGTCAGCAGGGACATCCCCAACTGGATCAGGTTACCCAGAGCCCTGTCCAGCCTCACCTTGAATATCTCCAGGGATGGAGCCTCAACCACCTCCCTGGGCAACCTGTTCCAGTGTTCCACCACCCTCATGGTGCAGAACTTGTTCCTCACTCCCAATCTCAATCTTCTCTGCTCTTCTCTAGTTTGAAGCCATTGTCCCTCATCCTGTCCCTGCAGGCCTTTGCAAACAGTCTCTCTGCAGCCTTCTTGTAGCCCCCTTCAGGCACTGGCAGGCTGCTATTAGGTCTCCCTAGAGCCTCCTCTTCTCCAGGCTGAACACCCCCAGCTCCCTCAGCCTGTCCTCATAGCAGAGCTGCTCCAACCCCCTGAGCATTTTTCATGGCCCTCCTTTATATCCTCTCCATCAGGTCCATGTCCCTCCCATATTGAGGGCTCCAGACCTGCAGTCAGTACTGGAGGTGAGGTCTCAGCAGAGCAGAGCAAAGTGGCAGCTCTCAGTTTTCAATCTGTCAGCTCCCTGTTACACAGATCTATTTTTCCATCAGGCAATTAACCCTGATACCAAATACTTCTCTCAGTGTTTGCTTTTTGCAGCAGTGTGGTCTGTGAATTGTCTTGCATCCTCCTTGACCTAAATTTGCATTATCCTGGCTGTTTTCAAAGCAAGCAGGGCAAAAACCTGTGCTGAAAGAAGAGCTATGAAAACTTTTGGGCATCCAGCATGCAGCAAGTTTTTGTCTGCATGTCTTTTCTTTGCCAGGCCATGATCTCCTCCTCCTCAGCAAGCCATATGAATTCAACTTCAGGACTTTCTGTGCTTGGGAAGCTGATGGACACAAGGAGTTTGCGTGGTATATTAACTGTTTAAAAGAGCAGGCTAATTGATGGCTAAGCAGGCTGGACATGACACACTCATGTCAAGTGCTTGATGGTCCCTGCAGATACACAGGTCCAGTGAACAGCCATTCACCTTTAAACAGAGGAATTCTTTCCTTCGTGGAAAACTCCCAGCTCTGTTACAAAATGTTCCCAGAGATAAAAAAAAAAGGCCACCTTGGGATGAGAAGGCAACTCACTAGTTAAACAAGGAGCTTAATTAAAGCTATTAGGGAATTTCAAGTGAAAGAACCTTGAACATTTAGAGTGGAAACCAATTTAAGAAGTAATTTTCACTCACTCTGAGAACTGTAGTGACAATACCCAGTTAGGAAAAGAAAAGCAAGTAGCTGAAAACTAGGAGAACAATGTCTGCTGGACTGCAGTAACAGAAACACAAGGCATCATAAATCAGTCCAGATGATACAAGGCAGACAGTCTGAGGGTACCTGTACCCTGTTTCTACTACCAAATCTCTCTTTGGAAACAGGAGGGCTGGAGCTCCTCTCCTGTGAGGACAGGCTGAGAGAGTTGGGATTGTTCAGTCTGGAGAAGAGAAGGCTCTGAGGAGACCTTCTTGTGGCCTTCCAGGATCTGAAGGCTGAAAACAAGAAAGCTGGGGAGGGACTTTTTAGGATGTCAGGGAGTGATAGGACTGGGGGGAATGGATCCAAGCTAAAGGAGGGGAGATTTAGATTAGATGTTAGGAAGAAGTTCTTTCCCATGAGGGTGGTGAGACACTGGCACAGGTTGCCCAAGGAGGTGGTGGAAGCCTCATCCCTGGAGGTTTTTGCAGCCAGGCTGGATGTGGCTCTGGGCACCTGGATCTAGTGTGAGGTGTCCCTGCCCATGGCAGGAGATGGATCCATGGAACTGGCTGATCCTTGAGGTCCCTTCCAACCCTGACAATTCTGTCATTCTGTGAGCAGTGACATTCTGATAATTTAATAGCCCAGTCAAGTCCCCTTGCTGCAATAAAGCCCAAAATAAATGCTTTTACAACTAGTATTATTTCATAATCCCCAGGGGTTCCCCAAGAGTTCTTTAAATTTTAGTGTGCACAGCTGTTTGAGAATTGTGCTATCAGCAGGATCCCAAAGATAATGAGATTGTTTTAAGCATAATCAGAATTATAGATAGATGGATAATGAGATTATTTTCAGACTAATCAGAGTTTTTTTGCGCGTGTGTGTGTGTGCACACTCTAAAGATGACAGTGCTGGGGCTCCCCAGTTCATGAAGTTAAACTAGCAAGTCACAGGCTCACAGGATGTTAGGGGTTGGAAAGGACCTTTGAATATCATCAAGTCCAACCCCCCTGCCACAGCAGGACCAGAGAATCCAGCACAGGGCACACAGGAACACATCCAGACAGGGCTGGAAAGGCTCCAGAGAAGGAGACTCCACAATCTCTCTGGGCAGCCTGTTCCAGTGCTCTGGGACCCTTACAGCGAAGTTCCTCCTCCTGTGCTGGAGTTTCCATCCATTGCCCCTTGTCCTATCTCAGGGTGCAGCTGAGCAGAGGCTGTCCCCTTCCTCTTGACCCCCACCCCAAAGCTATTTATAAACATTTTTTAAATCCCCTCTCAGTCTTCTCCTCTCCAAACTAACCAGCCCCAGGGCTCTCAGCCTCTCCTCACCAGGCAGTGCTCCAGTCCCTTCAGCATCCTTGGAGCCCTCCCTTGGACTCTCTCTCCCTCTTGAACTGGGGAGCCCAGAACTGGATGCAATATTCCAGGTGAGGTCTCAGCAGAGCAGAGTAGAGGGGGAGGAGAACCTCCCTGGCTCTGTTGGACACACTCCTGAATGCAGCCCAGTATGTAAACTGGCAAGTCACCTGCTCTTAGCTCCTGTCAACAGTCCCCAGGCTGGCTCATGGCTGCTGGGGCTGGAGCTAAGCAGCAAAGAGAAGGAAGCAGAGCTCCTGTGGCGGTGGGGAAGCGCTGCCCTTTCACCTGCTGAGCAGGCAGCTTCCACGCAACACCTCGGGGCTGGTTTGCTTACCTTCGACCAGCCCGGCACGACCAGCCCGGGACTCACGGTGAAGGATGAGCACTGCAGCCACGGGGGAGGGCTGAGATCAGCTCCTGTGTTACTTTGGGTCCCCCTGGGTGGCACAGACACAGCGAGCCGGGTGTGCAAATAGCAGCGTTTAAAGTGAGTGCCACGCACCGTGCAGTGTGACCTGTGGCAAAGCTGAGGAGGGTGATGAATGCCTGAGGAGAGCTATTTAATCTGTGGCCATTCCTGGGTAACTTTTTTGTTTTGTTTTGGTTTGGTTTTTTTTCTCTTCTCTTCCTCTTTCTGTTTCATTGCTTGAAAAAGAAAAACGTTTTGCAAGGCCAGCATGAAGCAGACCAAATCTGGAGCAAAGAAGGATTTTACGCCGTGGTCATCTTTCTCAGCATCTTTGTCATCCTAGTAACTTGCTTGATGGTAAGCTTCCTTTTTTTGCTTGTCTTGGCTGTTCTTTGCTCCATGCTTTTCTCAGTCTGAAGGGTAGAGTCAGATGTTCTTTACATGAGAGGGATTTTCTCAATGCTATTAAAAACTCACTTGCAAGGTAAGGATTGGGCACTTTTATCAGGCTGTAAAGCCAGTTTGAAGAAGTACATTTCTTGATCTGAGGCCAGCTGAAGACTTTAACTGGAAGGAAGCTGAAGAAATAATTAATGGGCTCTTAAATCTGCAGGGTAACTGTGTAGTGACATAAATCTGGGGGTTAACTGTGTAGTGACATGAGTGATGAATTCTCAACCTTTTTTACTAAGCTCTCAGGATCCCTGAAATCACATTAGCTGCCTGGATTTCAGTTTTGTTGCCTAGGTCTGCCTTTGTCTCTGCCCTGGTGAGACCACACCTGGAATACTGTGTCCAGTTTTGGCCTCCCCAGTTGAAGAGAGACAGAGATCTGCTGGAGAAAATCTGAGGGAGAGCCAGGAGGATGCTTAGGGGACTTGAGCATCTCCCCTGTGAAGAGAGCCTGAGAGCCCTGGGGCTGTTTAGTCTGGAGAAGAGAAGGCTGAGAGGGGATCTGATCAATTCCTATCAATAGGTGAGGGCTGGGTGTCAAGTGGAGGGGGCCAGGCTCTTTTGGGTGGTTCACAGTGATAGGACAAGGAACAACGGGTTACAAATTGAACACAGAAGATTTCACCTCAACAGGAGGAGAAACTTCTTTGCAGTGAGGGTGACAGAGGCCTGGAACAGGCTCACCAGGGGGGTTGTGTAGTCTCCCTCTCTGGAGCCTTTCCAACCCCACCAGGATGCATTCCTGTACAGACTCCCCTAAGTGATCCTGCTCTGGCAGGGGGATTGGACCTGATGATCTCTGGAGGTCCCTTCCAACCTCTGATATACTGTGAGACTGTGATTAGCTGCCTGGATTTCAGTTTTGTTGCCTGGGAAAAACACCACCACACTGATACAATCCTGTCAATGCACAGCTGGAGTGTGTGTTGGGATCCATGTATTGACCATACAAATTCTCAGCTGAAATGAGCAGTAAGTACACAAAGAAGTCAAAATAGCTTTTAACAGTTTGCTGTTCACATTGTCTGAGTTTCATGGCCAGGGAGGTGTCCCTGCCCATGGCACGGGGGCTGGAACTAGATGGTCCTTGTGGTCCCTTCCAACCCTGACTGATTCTATGATTCCATGATTCTGTGATTCTAATATACTGAAGATGAGGTATGCAAGGGTCACATAGAAGATGAACTATCATAGAATCATAGACTCACTTCTAATATACTGAAGATGAGGTATGCAAGGGTCACATAGCACATGAACTATCATAGAATCATAGACTCACTTCTAATATACTGAAGATGAGGTATGCAAGGGTCACATAGCACATGAACTATCATAGAATCATAGACTCACTTCTAATATACTGAAGATGAGGTATGCAAGGGTCACATAGCATATGAACTATCATAGAATCATAGACTCACTTCTAATATACTGAAGATGAGGTATGCAAGGGTCACATAGAAGATGAACTATCATAGAATCATAGACTCACTTCTAATATACTGAAGATGAGGTATGCAAGGGTCACATAGCACATGAACTATCATAGAATCATAGACTCACTTCTAATATACTGAAGATGAGGTATGCAAGGGTCACATAGCACATGAACTATCATAGAATCATAGACTCACTTCTAATATACTGAAGATGAGGTATGCAAGGGTCACATAGCACATGAACTATCATAGAATCATAGACTCACTTCTAATATACTGAAGATGAGGTATGCAAGGGTCACATAGCACATGAACTATCATAGAATCATAGACTCACTTCTAATACACTGAATACAAGGTATGCAAGGGTCACATAGCACATGAACTATCATAGAATCACTTCTAATATATTGAATATGGGATATGCAAGGGTCACACAGAAGATGAACTATCACAAAATCATAGAATCATTTCTGATATACTGAATATGAGGTATGCAAGGGTCACATAGTACATGAACTATCATAGAATGATAGATTGATAGAATGATCATAGAATCATAGAACTATCATAGAATGATTCTATGATAGTTCATCTTCTATGTGACCCTTGCATACCACATATTCAGTATATTAGAACTATGCTTTCATATGGTGATGTTTGCATTTTTTCCCCAATGTTGTACCTCAAAAGTTTTCCTTCTCTGAATCGTGTATCTCTACTGCAGTGTAAAAATAGAAGGCTTCACTGAATACTCTGACAGTTCTCAGCATTTATGAGCACGGAGCATCTTGGAGTTTTTTGAGATATTTTGCATTCAAAGGCATTTAATTTTCTTTAGCTTAGATGTATTTCACAGATTGCATTGGGTTGGAAGGGATCCTCAAAGGTCATCTTGTCCAACCACCCTGCAGTGCACAGGGACACCTACAACTAGAGCAGGCTGCCCAGGGCCACCTAGAGTCTGCCTTGAGTGTCTCCAGGGATGGGGCCTCAATCACATTCCTGAGCAACTTTTTGCAGTATTTTACCACTCTCATTGTGAAGAACTTCTTCCTTATGTCCAGCCTAAATCTACCCTGCTCCAGTTTCAAACCATTGCCCCTTGTCCTATCACTACAAGCCCTTCTAAACAGCCCTTCCCCAGGGGGAAATAAATCAGTGACGAGAAGGCATGGTTAACATTGCCATGACAATTAATGAGCTGTACATCTTTGGGTTACCAGAAACAAATGGGAACAAAGCAATCACTGGAGGAAACTAGGGTTAAAATATTTCAAGCCCTTGTTTTATTTCTACTGGAACCTGTGTCCTTGTTTCACAGTGGGGCTGTTTTCTCTGCAGAATGTCAAAGAGCACCTTATCTTATCCATGCAATTTAATTCTAAACTCTTCTGAATGAACAGATGGTTTCTGTAGCTAAGTCTTGTTTAATGGTTGTATTGCTAATGACATTAGGTCAGTTCACAGCTAAACCTCTAATGCTAATCCTTGAAAAAACAAACCCATCAGATACATCCACTGGAAAGCTGTGGAGTGATAGATCTTTATGTGGTGCTAGTCAGGCAACAGCTGTCAAAGAGCTTTTGACATGCAGCAAAGGAATGCTTTGGTCTAGGCTTTTTCTTTATGGCTTTGCAAACCAGAATTCAATGTGAATGCTACACAGCAACAGATAAGGCAGAGTAGAAGGTGGAAGAGTATCTGCAGACACCTTCAAAAACCTGTGTAAATGCCTCTCACCCACCTCCACAACAATGCTTGTGGCAGTAATTCTCACAAGTTTCAGAGGTTGTAAGGCACATTTTGAAAATGGCACAACTGTAATTCAGAAATCATTTCTTGCATTGCCCTCAGGAGAGATAATTTGTATTAAAGAGGCCCAGCACAGGTTCCTCTGGAGTGCCATTACTGAGCAGATGCTAACCTGACAGCCCTTGTCAAGCTAGGTGACTAGGTGGGAGAGGAGTGGTGCAACTTCTGAAAAGTTTTTGCTGCAGTTGTCTGACATCCACTTTCATAAGCAGGAAGTGGACAGATAATCCTGGTATTACAGTGTGTTCAGGTGGCAATGTCTTACTAATTGTGAAACACACTTCTATGGACAGGTGCTTAAATAGTTTCTTAGGCTACTCATCGCTTCAGCTTTACTCTGGAACACGTTCATTTTCTCTGAGGAGAGTGAGGGATAGAGGAAATAGTTTCAAACTGTGCCAGGGGAGGTTCAGGCTGGATGTTAGGAAATATTTCTTCACTGAAAGGGTTCTCAAACATTGGAATGGTCTGCCCAAGGCAGTGGTGGAGTCACCATCCTTGGAGGTGTTCAAGTGCTGTATGGACCTGGAACTTAGGGACATGGTTTAGTGTTGGCCCTTCAGTGCTGGGTCGAGGGTTAGACTGGAGGAGTTTTGAGGTCGCTTGCAAGTGGATGTACTCTGTGATTGTATCATTCTGTGATATGCTTATCCTGAGGGCTATTTCAGAGTAGTAGCAGCTTCTCATTGCAAAAGTGGCCTATTAAAGTTACTATGTTCAACCATCACAGAATCACAGAATTAAGCAGGTTGGAAAAGACCTTCAAGATCATCAGCTACATGCAAAATGGTCTCTCCTGTGTTAGAATTCATACAATCTTTTCTGCAATGACTTATGAATCAGTGGCTCCTGCTTCACAGTGTCTTTTGTAACTCATTTCCTTTCTATGTTATTTGTCCTTTTGATAATCAAACTGCTGGAGTTACAAACACTTACTGGTTCCCAATGAGAGCTGTTAAAACCCCTCCCACCCACGTGTGCACCCTGTGTGGTTTGTGTCATGGAAATATTGATCCTGTTGTGGCAAACACCATGTAACACAACTTGAGGCTTACCTTCTAGGAAGGAAAACCACATCCAGCAATCTTACCCACCCTTGTTTACTAGGGAATTGAGACTGGGCTTTCCTTGTTATTTGTGTAGGTTCTGTACAGACTAAAGGAGAAGATCCAGTTGTCACTGAGACAAGAGAAGAAAAAGAAGCAGGAGATCCACCTCTCACCCCTTCCCCTGCAGACATCTCAGTCTGAGTATAAGACTACCAACAGCATGGTCCAGCCTGAACAGGCTCCAAAGGTTGTCAGTGTTGTGGTGGACCCTCAAGGGCAGTGTGCTCCTGAGCACAAACCTCCCCTGTGTGCCAGTCCGTCTCCATTCAGAATGAAACCTGTGGGGCTCCAGGAAAGGTAGGATGGTGCCTGATGCATTCAGGATTTATTTTGCATTGTTAATACTCATGCTGCATGATTTCATCTGTGTTTCTTTTGTCCATTAATGGGAGGTTTTGCCACATGGATATATGAGAAGTGGGGTTTTGGTGTGTTAATATCTGTCTCTGGGGTATATTCTCTCCTTTCCATGTGAGCAAAGCTCCAGAAGTTTGGGCTGAGTTAACTGCAGTGCTGGAATTCTTTTTTTTTTTCTATTTTCCAACAATTTCCTTTCCAGCCATTACTCCAAAGAAAATGCTTTTTTGTGTTTTCCATTGATATTTGCCTGTTTTGATCCTGGAGATGCTGGCAGAGGGCACAAGGTCTGGTTATGCTTTGTCAGCAAAGAACATTTTCATTGTCAGGGAGTCCCCAGCACATGGAAAGGATGAAATATTTACCCTGAGTGGATTTACCAATCTCATGCACCCTTTTCATTATCACCTTTGATAATTTTTCTTCCTGAATCCAGCTTCCCATGATGGTCAGGAGACAGCCCAATGTCTGTATGCTTTACAAAAAAAGAAAGGAGTGGTTAGTAATGAAACTGACCCTCACATGCAGTTCCCCAGAAACACTTGGGCACCAAACCTTGCCACTCATTGTACCTCTCAAAAACTGGGCCACTGCTCTTTTTATGAAAGCAGTTATTCTTCCCACAGGAGAATGCACACTGACATCTGTCTCTCCTCTGCTACAAACCTGTATAATTTCTTGCCTGATGGCTGCAGGCCACTTTCATGAGGCATCAGTGCTCTGAAAAACTAATGCAGCATGCAGCCACACAACTGAACTCTTCAACCCCACCACAGACAGCAAATGAAAGAACAGACACCGTGCAGATATGATGGGAAATCAGAATGGAATGGAGACCAAGCAGAGCCTTGTCTGTGAGGACTCTCAGAGTTGAGCAGCAACCCTGATTCAGCTTGAACCACAGGACCTTATTGTGGCCTTCTAGTATCTGAAGGGGGCTACAAGAAAGCTGGGGAGGGACTTTTTAGAGTGTCAGGTAGTGATAGGACTAGGGGGGAATGGAGCGAAAATAGAAATTAGTAGATTCAGATTGGATGTTAGAAAGAAGTTCTTCACCATGAGGGTGATGAGACACTGGCACAGGTTGCCCAGGGAGGTGGTGGAAGCCTCATCCCTGGAGGTTTTGAAGGCCAGGCTGGATGTGGCTGTGAGCAACCTGCTGTAGTGTGAGGTGTCCCTGCCCATGGCAGGGGGGTTGGAACTGGATGATCCTTGAGGTGCCTTCCAACCCTAACAAATCTGTGATTCTGTGATTTCAATGACAGAGATTTTATCAATGGCTTTATGAGCCACAGACAGGGCTAAAGGCAGGGAAGGATTGATTCTTCCACAAGTAAAAGATGCTGAAAGGCAAAGCTGTCATAAAATATGTAGTGGTATCACTGCAACTAAAAGAATAAGGAATGAAGCAAGTAAATATGCTTTGATAGTTGCTCTCATTCCATAGGACCCTAGAAATAAAGCACACAAGCATGGGGATCAACTACTGAGTTCACAATACCTATCTAACACAGCACACATAACAGTTGAGAGGGACTGAAGTGAAGGAATTTGTAGGGGGAGTTGAGGAATATGTAGGGGAAGAAATTTTTCCATTGCTCAAACAATAAAAATAAAAACTATTGATCAAGGATCTTAATTTCCACCACCACAGATAGGAACTCAGCATTTAATACTCCTAAATGAAATTACATCCTCTGGAAGGGCAAAGATCTGAGTCAGATGTGTCAAAATGGAAAGCTGAAATAGAAAGAGGAAACTAAACCTGATATCTGAGCAAATAAACCAGGCATTGCAGCTTATTACTAAGGAAAAAAAGCAGCTGACGGAACTGAGCACTTCAGTTTTTGACGTAAAAGAATGCTAATGGGCCATTGTGGAAAACTGAAAGCAATTGTGGCAACATCCCATTTTGCAGCTCATTTTCTCACATTTAACACAGGTGCACTTTATCAGCCCAAATCCACTTCTAAGAAATTGTGGTTTAATCACAGAATCACGGAATGTTAGCGGCTGGAAGGGACCTTGAAAGCTCATCCAGTCCAACCCCCCTGCCAGAGTAGGAGCACCTAGAGCAGATCACACAGGAACACAGCCAGGTACTGGCAGGCTGCTATTAGGTCTCCCTGGATCCTCCTCTTCTCCAGGCTGAACACCCCCAGCTCCCTCAGCCTGTCCTCGTAGCAGAGGTGCTCCAACCTCCTGATCATTTTCAGGGCCCTCCTCTGGACCTGCTCCATCAGGTCCATGTCCTTCCTATATTAAGGGCTCCTATATTAAGCTACTGGATGCAGTACTCCAGGTGAGGTCTCACCAGAGCAAAGTGGCAGAATCACCTTTCTGGATCTGCTGGCAATACTGCTTTTGATGCAGCTCAGGCTGTGATTTGCCTTCTGTGCTGCAAGCTCACACTGCCTGCTCCTGTCCAGCTTCTCATCCATCAGCACCCCCAAGTCCTTTTCTTCAGGGCTGCTTTCAAACACCTCCTCCCCCAGTCTGTATTGATAGTAAGGATTGTCGCACTGCTCCTGATAGAGGAATATTTCCGATACTAGAGCCAGGTCCAAGTCCATTTTTTGTGTGCCTATCGGGACAGGCTCTTACTCTGCTCTTTCTGTAAGTCTCAGCTTCCCCACAGGTGCCGCAGCCGCCGCACGGCAGACGCGAGCAGGCGGCGGGCGGCCGCTCCCTGCCGGCGTTGTCCGCTCTGCGCGGCGGTCAGCGAGGCAGGACGCGGGGAGGGCGACACCTACAGCCTGCGGCCGGTACTGCCGCCCGGCCCTGCCCGCAGCGCGGCGTGCGTCTCCTGTCAGTCAGAGAATCACAGAGAGCATCGTATAATCAGAGAGTCCTAGAATCATAGAGTCATGGAATCAATCTTAGAATCATAGAATGGGCTGGGCTGGAAGGGATCTCCAAAGCTCATCCAGTCCAACCCCCCTGCAGTCAGCAGGGACATCCCCAACTAGATCAGGTTGCCCAGAGCCCTGTCCAGCCTCACCTTGAATATCTCCAGGGATGGTTCCTCAACCACCTCCCCAGGCAACCTGTTCCAGTGTTCTACCACCTCATTGTAAAGAACCTGTTCCTAGCATCCAATCTAAATCTGCTCTTCTCTAGTCTGAAGCCATTGCCCCTGGTCCTGCCCCTGCAAGCCTTTGCAAACAGTCTCTCTCCATCCTTCTTGTAGCCCCCTTCAGGTACTGGCAGGCTGCTATTAGGTCTCTGCAGAGCCTCTCCCAGGCTGAACACCCCCAGCTCCCTCAGCCTGTCCTCATAGCAGAGATGTTCTAGCCCCTTGATCATTTTGGCCACTCTCCTCTGGACCCTTTCCATCAGGTCCATGTCATTCCTGTAGTGAGGGCCCCAGAGCTGGAAGCAGAATTCCAGCTCAGGTCTCACCAGAGCAGAGCAAAGTGGCACAATCACTTCTCTGGATCTGCTGGCAACACTGTTTTTGATGCAACCCAGGATGGGATTTGCCTTCTGTGCTGCAAGCTCACACTGCCTGCTCCTGTCCAGCTTCTCATCCTTTGGCTGTGGCTCCTGGAGAAGGGAAGGTATACAGGGTGGTGCCTGTCCCAGTGGCCTCAGGAGGTGAGTTATTTTCCTGCAAGCTGACCAGAGATGTGCACCCACCTGCAAAGTGCAGTTGGAGAATGTGGTGGTCAAGAGTGGAGGATGGACCAAGAGGTGTGGAGGTGAGAGGGCTGTTAAAGAGGCACTGATCCCTTTCATTGCAATCAGTGAAGGGCTGTCTTCAGAGCTTCCTGGCATCTTCCAGATCAGTCAGCACAGAACGCTTCAGAGTTGCTCTTATCACAACTGCTGCTCCTTTGCAGCAAAACGATTTTCCATTAGCAATCCACACATTGGGCTAGCTGACCAAAGGAGTGGGAGAGCTAATGTTATTCTGTAGTGGGTGTCTCTGATGATAAGCTGTCAAAAATATCACAGCACCCATGCCTGACTTTGGAATGTAAATGATCTTTTCCTCTTCCATGAGTGTATCCATGAACGTTGCTTCAGCATGTATTTTTCTACTCAGGTTTTTATAGTTTCATATGAATAATACATACTTTTTCATTTTATTCTGCTGATTGTCCCCAAATTCATCCTGATACAAATGGTTCCAGGCAAAACCAGAATTTGAAGTAGTGGGGGTAGAAATATACATCTTGCCACACCAGCACAGTGATTCACTTGTTTTAACAACTAAATGTACTTCTTCCTCAAGCCACTGCTGCTGTGAGGTTTAGTTCTGGAATTATTTGCAGCTAGGACAACTATATTTCAACTAAATGGTGCACAATATGCTTGACTAATCTGATAGCCTTCTGTGATGTCATAACAGAATGGGGAGATGCTGGGAGAGCAGTGGATGTAGTCTACCTTCACCTTAACAAGGCCTTTGACACTGTCTCCCATGACATCCTAGTGAGCAAGCTCAGGAAGTGTGGGATGGAAGAGCAGACAGTGGGGTGGATTAGGAACTGGTTACAGCATGGAGTTCAAAGAGTGGTGATCAATGGTGCCAAGTCCAGCTGGAGAGCTGTAACTGGTGGAGTCCCCTAGGGATCAATGCTGGGTCCACTCCTGTTCAACATCAATGACATTGATGAGGGGACAGACAGACAGACAGACAGAGTCTGCTCAGCAGGTTTGCTGATGACACCAAACTGGGAGGCTTGGCTGAGACACCTGAAGGCTGTGAGGCCATTCAGCAAGACTTGGACAGACTGAGAGCTGGGCAGAGAGGAACCTAATGAGGTTCAACAAGGAGAAGTGCAGAGTCCTGCACCTGGGGAGGAAGAATAAACTGCAGCAGGACAGGTTGGGAGGGGATCTGCTGGAGAGCAGCCCCAAGGAGAAGGAGCTGGGAGTGCTGGGGGACAACAAGTTCTGCATGGGACAGCAATGTGCCCTGGTGGCCAAGAAGGCCAAGGGCGTCTGTGGGGGGCATTCAGAGGAGTGTGTCCAGCAGAGCCAGGGAGGTTCTCCTCCCTCTCTACTCTGCCCTGGTGAGGCCTCACCTGGAATATTGCATCCAGTTCTGGGCTCCCCAGTTCAAGAGGGACAGGGATCTGCTGGAGAGAGTCCAAGGGAGGGCTCCAAGGATGCTGAAGGGACTGGAGCAGTGCCTGGTGAGGAGAGGCTGAGAGCCCTGGGGCTGTTTAGTGTGGAGAGGAAAAGACTGAGAGGGGATTTAATAAATGTTTATAAGATTCTGAGGGCTGGGGGTCAAGAGGCAAGAGGACAGCCTCTGCTCACTTGCACCCTGTGATAGGACGAGGGGCAATGGATGGAAACTACAGCACAGGAGGTTCCACCTCTACATAAGGAGGAACTTCTTCACTGTGAGGCTCCCAGAGCACTGGAACAGGCTGCCCAGAGAGGTTGTGGAGTCTCCTTCTCTGGAGACTTTCCAACCCTTTCTGGATGTGTTCCTGTGTGCCCTGTGCTGGATTCCCTGGTCCTGCTGTGGCAGGGGGGTTGGACTCAATGGAAGGTCCCTTCCAACCCCTGACATCCTGTGATCCTATGATCCTAATTTGAACAGTTCTGTTGAAATTAGTTACTATCTAGCATGCAAAAGTATATGGAAGAGAGGAAACTGTGGAAAACAGATCTTCTGCTGCATATGTTAAAAAACACAGTGCTTTGAAAGTGCTTCTCAATCATTTGTATTCCATCCTAACCACAAAGACCTAAAACTGTGGCCATTACATCTAAATAATCAGTGAGAAAAAAATCACAGCACTGTGGTCTTTTGCAGTCTGTTACATATTCATTGGAAAATTATTCTGCCTAAAAGTAATAGCTTCTCATGTTCACATCTCAAAATGCTAGGGGCATGCAGGACCCTCATTCAGAGCAAGTACAATTACATCTGCTTCATGCTCAAGTTTTTTTTTCCTCTGCAAATAAATGCAAGAGAGTGAATATGACAGAATATAATAGCAAAATGTGTGACAAATAAGAGAAAAAAAATGACAGATGAGGGGAATAAAATACTTTTTAAATGTGAAACAAAAGAATTCTGCAACAGTATGGAAGCACTTCTGGGACACAGAAGATGTCCTAGGTTTGAGCCATGAGTTGCCCAGGGCAAAAGGACAGAAAAGATATTTTACCCCTTTCCAAGGACTAAAATAAAAATGCTCCACACTGGATTGGAAGTTTAAATGGAAAGCCTATTTTAAAATACATATAAAATGTATTCAGGTAAAAGGAATGCATTCACACATTAGGCTCAGTCCTTCAGTGAGGGACCTGGACAGGCTGAAGGAGTGGCCCAGGGGAATCTCCCGAAGTTCAACAAGAGCAAGTGCAGGATTCTGCACCTGGGCCAGAACCATCCTCACTGTCAATACAGACTGGGGGAGGAGGTGATAGAAAGCAGCCCTGAGGAAAAGGACTTGGGGGGTGCTGATGGATGAGAAGCTGGACAGGAGCAGGCAGTGTGAGCTTGCAGCACAGAAGGCAAATCACAGCCTGGGCTGCATCCAAAGATGTGTGGCCAACAGATCCAGAGAGGTGATTCTGCCACTTTGCTCTGCTCTGGTGAGACCTCACCTGGAGTGCTGCATCCAGTACCTTAATATAGGAGCCCTCAATACAAGAAGGACATGGAGCTGGTGGAGCAGGTCCAGAGGAGGGCCATGAAAATGCTCAGGGGGTTGGAGCAGCTCTGCTATGAGGACAGGCTGAGGGAGCTGAGGGTGTTCAGCCTGGAGAAGAGAAGACTCCAGGGAGACCTAATAGCAGCCTGCCAGTACCTGAAGGAGGCTACAAGGCTGCAGAGAGACTGCAAAAGCCTGCAGGGACAGGATGAGGGACAATGGCTTCAAACTAGAGCAAAGCAGATTGAGATTGGATGTGAGGAACAAGTTCTCTACAATGAGGTGGTAGAACACTGGAACAGGTTGCCCATGGAAGTGGTTACACAGGATCACAGAATTAACCATGCTGGAAAATATCTTCAAGATCTTATCAAGTCCAACCTATCACCTAACACCATCTCATCAACCAAGCCATAGCACTAGGTGCCTCATCCAGTCTAATTTTAAACACTTCCAGGGACAGTGACTCCACCACCTCCCTGGACAGCCCATCCCAATGGCCAATCTCTTTCTGGGAAGAATTTCTTCCTCACATCCAGCCTAAACCTCCCCTGGCACAGCTTGAGACTATGCCCTCTAAAGAGGCTCCATCCCTGGAGATATGCAAGGTGAGGCTGGAGCAGGCTCTGGGCATTCTGATCTGGTTGAGGATGTTCCTACTGCCTGCAGGGAGATTGGACTGGATGAGCTTTGGACGTCCCCCCAAAACCATAAGATAACAGCACACGTCCTGAGGTGGAGAGGAGAGACAGAGATTTGCTGTAGACTCCCTTAAATAGAGAGGCACAGGAAAACAGAATGGAATAACAGATGCAATATCCTGGGATAAGCTGCCCCTCCCCCTGGGACTCTCTAGCCTCTGGAGGACTTTTCTTTATGATTGTACCAATTAACTCTGGATTTCCCTTAACCTACAACAGAAGAACAGAAGATACTCTGCAAGATGGAAAGCAGCAATGCCAGTGTGAGCAACACTGGAGGGGAGAGAGCTGCTCTCTACTCACAGAGCATAGCTGCTGCAAAGAAAATGATGGTGTTGCTGACCTGTTATCTTTCCTGCAAACTGTTCAGTGTGAGTAATCATTTGAAGTAGTGCTCAGAAGGTAGCACCTTGCAGTTGGGCTACTGTAAACATGCCAGGTTTTGTAGTTTATGGCACAAGTGTGGGAGCCTGATGTATTTACAGGAAGGGGCCTTGAATTTCCTGGCTAAAATACACTGGCT
Source organism: Indicator indicator (assembly GCF_027791375.1). NCBI lineage: Eukaryota > Metazoa > Chordata > Aves > Piciformes > Indicatoridae > Indicator > Indicator indicator. The sequence goes on along the minus strand of NC_072012.1, from coordinate 49,663,693 downwards.
TTGCATAGATTTGGAGGATAAATTTACCCTATTGTGTGGAGCTGAATATGCTTTCTGCATTCTTCATTTAAATGCTAGGGATTGTTTTCAGGAAAAATTGTGGCTGTTCAAAGCCAACACAAAAGTACTGGAGAACAATTTTATGGTGGTGTCCAACCAGAAGGAGTTTGCAAAGCACCAGGGACCAATAAACTGGTCCTTGGTGAAACCTCACCTGGAATATTGTGTCCAGTTTTGGGCTCCTCAGTTCAGGAGGGACAGGGACCTGCTGGAGAGAGTCCAAGGGAGGGCTCCAAGGATGCTGAAGGGACTGGAGCACTGCCTGGGGAGGAGAGGCTGAGAGCCCTGGGGCTGGTTAGTGTGGAGAGGAGAAGACTGAGAGGGGATCTGATCAATGTCTATCAATAGCTGAGGGCTGGGGGTCAGGAAGGAAGGGACAGGGACAGCCTCTGCTCACTTGTGCCCTGGCATAGGACAAGGAGCAATGGATGGAAACTCCAGCACAGGAGGTTCCACCTCAACATGAGGAGGAACTTCTTGACTGTGAGGCTCCCAGAGCACTGGAGCAGGCTGCCCAGAGAGGTTGTGGAGTCTCCTTCCAGGACACCTTCTGTGGAGCCTTTCCAGCCCTGTCTGGATGTGTTCCTGTGTGACCTGTGCTGGATTCTATGGTCCTGCTCTGGCAGGGCAGTTTGACTTGATGATATTCAAAGGTCCTCTCCAACCCCTAACATCTTGTGATCCTGTGATCCTATAAACTGAGTTTGAGAGTCAGGAATTTTTGTGCTCAGGTCCATCTCTGCCACCAGCTCATTAGAGCTTTTTGGATATGGCAAATAAACCTCCTCCAACCACACTGCTTCCCACTGGGTTGAGACTGGCTGGATGGTGGGGCTATTTAAGGAGAGGTAGCAAAGATGAGAACCTTAACCTGAAGCACAGTTTAACTTCTACATGCTACTGTTTGTCCACCTCATTTAAGAAGATTGGGAGAATACAATTAAAAGATATAAAAACCACTTTCTGAACAAAAACCAAACCAAACCAAACCAAACCAGCACTTTCTGAAGGACCTAAAAATGCCTTCCTGCCATTTGACAAACCTCTCACCTGGATGCTCTCCTGCTCTGTGAGGGGCACTAATAAACTCAATGCACCCTGAAACACTTAACTGTTTTGGGATCAACAATCAGAGATTAGTTTGTGCCCACACTGCCGAACTCCTCCGAAAGAGGGAAAGAGGCTGGATGCTGACTGCCTGCTGGGAGTGGTCTGTTCATGTGCTGCTGTTAGTGAATAGCTTTGGAGTGTTCTTGCTGGCAAAGGCTAAACACAAGGCAGGGCTGCCAGGTTTGGAGTCAGCAATATCAGTTACCAAGTTTCAGTGCAAGGGGTTGTCTCCTGGCACTGTTTCATTTCTTTTTTCTAGATGTGGCATACAGCTGGTATAAGCAGCTGACATGAGGGGGTTAGTTCTGATCATGGGGAGCTCCTTTCAGTGCAGGGTGTCCCTGTGGCCCAGCATTGTGGCTTCCATCTCCATAGGGCCATCTCAACTAGCAAGAGGTCCACACCGTGTCTGGTGGGTACCTGCACTCTGGGTCACAGAGTAAGGGCAGGGGCTGAAGACAGACTGAGGGTTGGGGCTGTTCAGTCTGGAGAAGAGAAGGCTCCCAGGAGACCTTCTTGTGGCCTTCCAGTATCTGAAGGGGGCTACAAGAAAGCTTGGAAGGGACTTTTTAAGGTGTCAGGGAGTGATAGGACTCAGGGGAATGGATCCAAACTGGAGGAGGGGAGATTTAGCTTAGATGTTAGGAAGAAATTCTCCCCCATGAGGGTGGTGAGACACTGGCACAGGTTGCCCAGGGAGGTGGTGGAAGCCTCATCCCTGGAGGTTTTTGCAGCCAGGCTGCATGTGGCTTTGGGCAGCCTGCTGTAGTGTGAGGTGTCCCTGCCATGGCAGGGGGGTTGGAAGTGGATGCTCCTTGAGGTCCCTTCCAACCCTGACAGTTCTATGATTCTGTGGGAGAAGCTGGTCTGAAGTGGGATCCAGCTCTAAGGGTCTGCTGCTCAGTGCCTGAGAGGTCTGTTTTAGCATATGGATTCATGACTAGAAACAGAACAATGCTTTACCTCCCACTTGCATTTGTTTAACTTTTGCAGTAGTGCAGGGCCACTCTGAAAACTTTTTACTCTGAGGTGCACAAATGTCTGTTCTGCCCTGCGTATTACAGATGTCTTTGCTTATCTGCTGTGAGGAAAGAGGCCAGGAATGTGAATTGTCCCCTTTCTCTGGAGGGGAAGGGAACTCAGGCACTAGCCTAACAAGGACCCTTTAAAAAGCTGGCTGGTTGAGAAGATCACAGAATCACGGAATGTTAGGGGTTGAAAGGGACCTCCAAAGCTCATCCAGTTCAACCCCCCTGCCAGAGCAGGAGCACCTAGAGCAGATCACACAGGAACACATCCAGGTGGGTTTGGAGTATCTCCAGAGAGGGAGACTCCACACCCCCCCGGGCAGCCTCTTCCAGTCTTCTGTCACCCTCATAGGGAAAAAATTGTTTTGGTTGAGAACTTTGAAGCAGAACTCTGTGGGAGTTACCATCTAAATAAACAGATGCAAGCATCTCTGTGCTAGCTCCCAAACCTACACCCACTGTCCATTTTCCTGTGTCTCTAGCACCTCCTGCAAATTACTTCAGATTAGTGTGGGTAGAAAGGACCTTTCTGCTCCTAGCTCCATCTCTCCTTTAAACTGTCCCACATGGGGTTTGGGTTTTATTTTGTTGGGGTTTTTTTCAGCTGTTGCAAAGAGCTGAAAGCTCTCCAAAGCATGTGCCCTTCATTTGTGGGAGTGGATAATTGAGGTGGATTCACCCACCCTCCTTTGGAGAGCTTTGGAAGCCTCCTCTCTGAGAAGCCAGGGAGCGCTCAGTTCAGCATGCAACCTGTGCCTGCCCTAGGTATTGCCTTTGCTGCCTTCTGAGGTTTGGTCAGGGCTTCTGTAATGATTTTATTCTATTCCCAGGTCTCTTATCTGGGGTTTATTCTTGTTACTCCAGTTGCTACTGGTTTTAGCTTGTACACAGGAAACTGCAGTGCCAATCAGTGTCGTTCCCAAGGTGACAGGAAACCCTGTTTGGTCGGATGTTGATTGTGCTTGTCTTTGCTGCTCCACCCATCACATTTTCTTCCTTTTTGGCTTCAGTTAAGAGAAATTAATCAGTGGCCACCATCTGGTAGACAGTTTTGGTGGCTTTGCAGTGATTTGTCCAGCTGATCTTCTGCAAAATGAGGCACGGCACAAGAAACTGAGGGGAAATAGCCACCTGAAGGTTTAAGGGATTCTCAGGCCTAGGAACAAAAAAGCCATTGCTGCCCTGGGCACATGAGTAATTGGAGTGGTGTGAGTAATCCTCTTGTCTTGTCCAGCAGCAGGTTCAGGTTTTTAAGCACCAGATGGTTAAACAAGGATACAGCTTTCCAGTGACCAATTTCCTTCGCTCCTCTCTGCCTCTGCTTCGTTTCTGTGGCCGTGCATCCCAGGCAGGGTTTCTGTGAATGCTTCACCAGCAGCCCCAGTGTGCAGGCAGAGTGGGACATCTGGGAAAGTGAGGAGAAGCACATGAGCCGAACTTGAATGCTCCAAGTGTCGTGGCTCAGCCCATGGCAGGATATGCCCATCTGTGAAATTTACAACCAAATACGTCGCCTTTCCTCGTCGGCAGGTTGGAAATGCCAGGCCAAAGGACAAAGAGAGGAAGGAGAGAGCCAGGTTCATTATGAGATTGGGTTAGAAGCAGGATGGAGTGCATTCCATCTAGTGAACCCTTGACAAGAACCCCCAGGTACTGATTTCAGTAAAATAAACGGCTGATGTAGAAGGAAGCATCCCTATGAGATACATGAGGTTACACTAGCAAGGTTGCTTTCTCAATGTTTGGGAGCCTTTATAAAAGTCTTCTGGAATGCCTCTATTATTGTCTGGAAAAGGCCAAAACAGAAATATTCACCTTTCCTCTTGTTTTGGAATTTACTTCTCATTGATCATGCTGTTCATGTGGAGTCTCCCTCTCTGGAGATACTCCAAACCCACCTGGATGTGTTCCTGTGTGATCTGCTCTAGGTGCTCCTGGTCTGGCAGGGGGGTTGGACTGGATAAGCTTTCCAGGTCCCTTCCAATGCCTAACATTCTGTGATTCATTCTGGCCAGCTGTTCTGCAGGGCAGCCTAAAGCTGAATTTATCTCAGCTCCCCTTAAGTCAAAATGCTAGGAACAAACACAGAAGACCATTAAATAAAGAAAAGAAAAATCTCAAAGCACCTCCAAAACTGCACCATAAAATAGCCAAGTATATCCTTGAATTGCAGGAAGTACTGCACAGTACTTACTAAGCATCTGGCTTATATTGGAGCCATCAATTAACATTCCAGGACACAAATCCCTTCTTTGAATGCAATCATAATTCATTTTGGGTTTGTGTGTTGTTACAAGTTCTGACTCTGGATAAATGATCACTGCTGCTGTTCAGAAAACACCTGTGCTGGAAATCCAGCAGAGACTTCTTACACAGTCAGAGCTAACATGAACAGAAAGCTTACCAGTGCTAAGTGGCTGAAGTGTCCCTTGTTTGCAAATACACCTCCCCTCACAGAATACCACAGACAAATCTGTAGGTCAGCCTATTTCTCAGCTCCTGTGGGAAATTCTCTTTAGCACTCTTATTAATATAGCACCTGAGAGCCATGGGCACAGATAAGGATCCCTCTGTGCATGGCTCTGTATACACACACACAAAAGAAGTGATCCTCCATCCAAAAATCTTAGAATCTAAACATCAGGCAAGAGGGTAGATGCAATACAGACAACCAGGCAAGCCTCAGGAAGCAGAGAAGCAATAGCATCATGGCAGAGATGAGACTGCCCAGAGTATGCTATGAGAATGGCTCAGCCCCAGAAATACTGCCCAGGGGCAGCAGCTGATTTCATATGACACTGACATGCCAGCCAGGTCCTTGCTAGAGTTTATACGCTTGGGTATCATCACATCAGTTTGGTTTGACTTTGAACCTTAGCTGATATCACCAACATGTTTCAGGAAGGCTATGAGGAGACCTTCTTGTGGCCTTGCAGTATCTGAAGGGAGCTACAAAAAAGCTGGGGAGGGACTTTTTAGGCTGTTAGGTAGTGACAGGACTGGGGAGAATGGAGCGAAACTAGAGGAGGGGAGATTTAGATTAGACCTTAGGAAGAAGTTCTTCCCCATGAGGGTGGTGAGACACTGGCACAGGTTGCCCAGGGAGGTGGTGGAAGCCTCATCCCTGGAGGTTTTTAAGGCCAGGCTGGATGTGGCTGTGAGCAACCTGCTGTAGTGTGAGGTGTCCCTGCCCATGGCAGGGGAGTTGGAACTGGCTTATCCTTGAGGTCCCTTCCAACCCTGACAATTCTGTGATTCTGTGTGAATTTCAAACTAAGGCAAGTGAGCCATGACTTGGTTGAGTGATCCAAGCTGATACTGCAAATCACTGCCCTGTCTTCATAGAACGCCTGGGCTCCTGAACTTTGCATTTTTGAACCAGGGGTGTCTGTAAAAAACCTACAGCAGTGGAATTTCTTTCTGCTACAGGAACTTCTCTTATATTCCCTATCAAAGACTATACTTTTGGTGGTGAAACTGTGTGTATTGTTGCTATTAATTTATAGTAGCTATAATTATCCTTGTTATGTTCATAGTGTGATGTGATAACAAGGAGCAAAACAGAGCCCTGCGACTTCAAATGACCGCTCAGCTATGCGATAGGCATCAGAAGGGGAAGCAGTGTATATAATTCCCACACAGAAAAATGTCGTTAAGGACAATGTTTCTCTAGGGAACTCAGTCCTGATGCTGCAGAATGACCAATGGTAGCTCTCTGGAAAGCCAGGATGCCAGAGGGCTGGGCAGGAGGCAGCTGAGCCTGCCCCTCTTCCAGGGCTGGCACTTCCGCTTCCCACCGTCCCCCTGGCAGCCCCAGGGCTTGACTTTGAGATGTCTCCAGTCCTTCCTGAGTTGTAGCCAAGTCCACCAGGGGATTGCTGCGTAGTCAAGAGGCTCTCAGTTCCTTTCCCTGTGTTTGATAGTGGATGTAACGCACAGCCTTACAACAAATGAAGGAAAACAATCAGAACAGCAGGAAAGCCCTGTGAAGAGAGGCTGAGGGAGCTGGGGGTGTTTAGCCTGGAGAAGAGGAGGCTCAGGGGAGACCTCATTGCTCTCTGCAACTACCTGAAGGGAGGCTGTAGCCAGGTGGGGGTTGGTCTCTTCTCCCAGGCAAGCAGCAACAGAACAGGAGGACACAGTCTCAAAATGTGCCAGGGGAGGTTTAGGCTGGATGTGAGGAAGAAATTCTTCCCAAGAGAGATTGGCCATGGGATGTGCTGCCCAGGGAGGTGGTGGGGTCACCATCCTTGGAATTGTTCAAAATAAGACTGGATGAGGCACTTAGTGCCATGGTTTAGTTGATTGGATGGTGTTGGGTGATAGGTTGGACTGGATGATCTTGAAGGTCTTTTCCAACCTGGTTAATTGTGTGATTCTGTGAAAGTACACAGGAGCTAATAAATCCAATTTGCATGGGCTGGTTTCACTTTAGACTCTAGTTTGTTTTGCCTCAGTGGATTTAGAGAGGCATCTGGGAAGAGATTTTGGCGCACTGAGCAGGATACTGAATAGGTGTGTGAAAGGAAAAGGCATTGTGAAAAAGCAGCAAGCTGCTATTGTAATTAATCCCAAAGGTAATCCTCTGGGTGGAGAGAATGCACTTGCAGTTTACAGAATCACAGGATTAACCAGGATGGAAAAGACCTTCGAGATCTTCGAGTCCAACCTGTCACCCAAACCTTCTGACTAACCAACCCATGGCACCAAGTGCCTCATCCAGGCTGTTTTAACCACTTCCAGGGGCGGTGACTCCACCACCTCACTGGGCAGCACATGCCCGTGGCCAATCTCTCTTTCTGGGAAGAATTCCTTCCTCCAGTCTAAATCTCCCCAGTGCAGCTTGAGACTGTGTCCTCTAAATAATTAGAACAAAATAAATATACTCTGCTTCGTCCCAAGGGTTTCCTAAATGCAGATGGCCTGAATACCTCTCAAATCTCCATGTCTAGTGTTCACTATTGCCTGGCTCCCAGCTACAGAGCTCATTGTCCTGGGGCAGTGAAGAGGTCATAAGTCAGGCTAGGAAAGCTGTAGGAAGGAAAAATCATGGAAGACACCAGACACAAAGACATGGAAGGAACCTTTGGTTCTGGATGTTCCTAAACTCCAGATTATCAAAAGCTGGAGGGCATACTAAAAAGAAGAGTGTTAATTCATTAAATAACCAGCAATTCCTGCTTGCTTTGTTCTTGTATTCTTTCCCTAAACCTCTTCTTGCTGGTGACTGTTGAAAACTGGATGCTGGCCAACCTTTGGTCTTACATAGCACCCCAAATGTCTGCCTGTACTTCTCCATCACTCCCTTCACTGTATGTTAATCTAACCTGTGTTGCATCATTGGCTGTATGGAGCCCTGTGTGTTTGCACTGAGATAGGTGGGGTGGAGGTCAGGTTGGGAGGGAGTTTGGTTATCTTCCAGATATGACTTTTCCTTTCTCTTTATTTCATAATGCAATGTGCATTTAGAGGAACTCTGCTTTTATCACAGTCCTCACGTTTCCCTCTTCTATTCAAATTAATAGAAATTAAGTTAAATCAAATGATTTGTTTCTTATGCTATTCTTTTCTAATGCCACGAGTCCTTTGCTAATAGGGAACCTTGAAGCGATTAGAATTATTTCATTCTGAAATTGCCAGTCTGGAGTGACTTTAGTGATAATGTGTGTGAGGAAAAATAGATCCAAAGAGCCTGTGCTCTGGCCCACACCTTCATCTCTGAGCAGAGGTACAGATGAATTTTGCTTCTCTAGAACCCAGGCTATGCCCTCCTCTATAGAACTGTCCCTGATGAAAGCAAACAGTGGCCAGGGCCCTACCCTTCAAGGGAACTGCTGAGCTCTGTGAAAAGGAGCTCTAGCTCACTTACCTGTCTGTTTTCGTCAGATACTGGGCTCTAAATGGGACTCTGCATCTTGACAATACTTCTTTTAAAGGTCTGTCTAATCTCTGAACTGCAAGACAAAGTACATCTTGCATGCAGACATTTATAGCTGTCATTTAAAATCATTCAAGCCTTGCTCCATTTCAAATTGCAAGCCTAACTGGATTTCCTAAACTTCATTTCAAAAGGGAATGCAGGCACACATCAGTATAGATACCTCAACAGGAGTACTGTGTACAGCTCTGGAGCCCTCAATATAGGCAGGACATGGACCAGATGGAGCAGGTCCAGAGGAGGGCCATGAAAATGATCAAGGGGTTGGAGCAGCTCTGCTACGAGGACAGGCTGAGGGAGCTGGGGGTGTTCAGCCTGGAGAAGAGGAGGCTCTGGGGAGACCCAATAAAGACCTTCCACTACCTGAAGGGGGCTACAGGAAGGCTGTAGAGAGACTGTTTGCAAAGGCCTGCAGGGACAGGAGGAGGGACAATGGCTTCAAACTAGAGCAGAGCAGATTTAGATCGGATGTTAGGAACAAGTTCAGCACCATGAGGGTAGTGGAACACTGGAACAGGTTGCCCAGGGAGGTTGTTGAGGCTCCTTCCCTGGAGATACTCAAGGTGAGGCTGGAGAGGGCTCTGGGCAACCTGATCGAGTTGGGGATGCCCCTGCTGACTGCGGGGAGGTCAGACTGGATGAGCTTTGGAGGTTCTTCTGGCCTGGACCATTCTATGATTCTCTGTTGCTGTGTACAGGCAGCCCTGGATGCTTTGTCTGCTGTGTGAAGGAGTGGAGCAGTCTGTGGGCTGCCTTGAGAGGTGTCCATAGATGGCGCAGTGCTGTTGAGCAGCGGCGCAGGTCGGGAGGTTTCCCACTCCTTAGGAGCTGCTGCTCTACAACCACTTCTTCAAAGTGCACTAACAATTCATTTGTCTGCTTAGGAATCTTCTGTGTGACACTTGCAGGAGTTTAAAGATAATGAAGACCAAGTCAAATAAACATGGAATGTGCTTTTTTATTATCTGAAGGTTGACAGGGTGTAGTAAACGCCTCTTTTCCCAGATGTTCCTTCCTGTCTTTCCCAAATGGCAAACTCACCAGGAAGGAACTCATTGTACTGATTAGTCTTCAAGTCACAATCAAAAAAAAAAGAAAAAAAATTCTCTTACTGATACTGTCTGAAGATATGGCCCGTTTACATCAAGAGCACTCCTACCTGTGTCTTTTTGCAGGACAGCTGATTTTGGTTAAAGCCTCAAAAGAGTACTGAAGAGCACTAATGTGTGAATAGATGATGGATTTATTCCTCTGGATTTAAGGTGTAGATTATATTCCTCAAATCAGCAGCAGGTGCAGGATGGAGGTAGAGTTTGTGCTTAAGAGCTTAATTAGCATGGAATATGTGATGCTAGATCACAGAATCACAGAAACATTCAGGTTGGAAAAGCCCCTCAGGAGCACCAAGGCCAACCCACAACCCTACTCTACAAGGCTCACCCCTAAACCACAGCCCCAAGCACCACAGCCAAACCACCTTCAAACACAGCCAGGCTTGGGCACTCCACCACCTCCCTGCCCACCACATTCCAGTCCCTCACCACTCTTGCCTTGAAAAAAATCTTTCCTACTGTCCAGTCTAAAGCTACCCAGTGGCAGCTTGAGGCCATTCCCTCTTCTTCTATCACTAATGACCTGGGAGAAGAGACCAGCACCAACCTCTCCACAACCTCCTTTCAGGGAGTTGTAGAGAGCCAGGAGGTCTCCCCTCAGCCTCCTCTCTTTCACACTAACCATCCCCAGCTCCTTCAGTCTCTCTTCATCAGATTTCTTCTCCAGGCCCTTCCCAGCTTCCTTGCCCTCCTCTGCCCTGGCTCCAGCACCTCCACATCTCTCTTGGATTGAGGTGCCCAAAACTGGACACAACACTCCAGGTGTGGGCTGAGCAGAGCTGAGTCCCAGGGGACAATCCCTTCCCTGCTCCTGCTGGACACAGCATTGCTGATCCCAGCCAGGATGCCTTTGGCTTTCTTGGCCACCTGGGCACACTGCTGGCTCCTCTTCAGCTGTTTGTCCATCAGCACCCCCAGATCCCTTTCTGCTAGCAGCTTTCCAGCCACACTGCCCCAAGCCTGTAGTGTTGCTTGGGGTTGTTGTGACCCAAATACGATAGATTTATTGATAAGGCTCCTGTTACAAAACAGACAAACACTCAGACAAAACCCCAACAAAACAAACAAACAAACCACAAATCCACAATCTAAAAGAAAAATCTAAGATCAGTCCATTATTTATTTATTTGCTTAGGGCTAAGCATTAAAAAAGCAAAAAAATCTCAGTTATGCAGTCACAAAAAAGTACTTCCTAGAGGCTATTGCTGTAGAGTTGCACCTCTACAATCTCCTTTATTAGATGAGTTCACTTAGGCAGGGCAGAGTTCTCTGAATACTCTCTGACCATGCTGTAGTGCTTAGCAAGGAGGTGAGCTTTGCATGTGTTGGGAAAAGCATATCAGGCTTTGTACCTGGACAAAAAGTCTAAATGGGAAATGATGGTGCCTGGCTTAAGCTCCTCCAAAGCATCATAGAGGTACATATGAACTCATAGTGTAGTTCACAGGTCACAGGTCACAGGATGTTAGGGGGTTAGAAGGGACCTCTGGAGATCTACAAGTCCAACCCCTCTGCCAGTGCAGGACCACAGAATCTAGCACAGGTTGCACAAGAACACATCCAGTTCATACAAGCATGACAAAAATATTTTGAAAATTGATATTTTTTTCCCCAATTTTCAATCAAATGATACAGGAAACAGGCTCTGTAGTTTTTTAACAGTTCCTGTTGGCTTGCATAAGCAAGGGCATGATCTGAGTTTGTTAAATTGAGCAATTGTTTAATCTATGCAGCCCTAGTAGGCAATTGTTATTCTTCCCTGTTCTCTTTTTCCTTTTCACTAGTCTTTTAATCCCTTTGGTTTCTATTCTTTTTAGCTTGGTTTGAATTAGCATGTGCATTAACTGGGGAGAGAACAGGTCACCCAGTATGTTTGTGCAACGAGGCCTCCAGGATCACAGTACCACAGTACCTTAGAGGTTGAAAGGGACCTCCAGAGATCATCCAGTCCAACCCCCCTGCCAGAGCAGCATCACCCAGGGGAGTCCACACAGGAACACATCCAGGTGGGGTTGGAAAGTCTCCAGAGAAGGAGACTCCACAACCTCTCTGGGCAGCCTGCTCCAGGGCTCTGTCACCCTCACTGTAAAGAAATTTCTCCTCATGTTGAGCTGAAACCTTCTCTGTTCAAGTTTATGAACAGGATGAAAGAGAGCAATGCTGCAACGCAAGCAGATAATACCAGCCATAAACAAGACTGTCTTCAATTAAAGCTCTGCCATCTAAAGCAAATTAGCCATAAATCAGAAAAAATCTTTGAAAAAAAAAAAAAACAACAGTTGAAATAAACACAACAAATTAGCTTCTCCATGTATTTTTCCTTCTGAGCATTTAACTCTGTTTTCACTCATGCTGAAAGCACACATGTGAGTATGAGTGGGAAGGAGAGCTTTATGTTACCACTCAAATTGTGCTGGAGAAGGAGGATTGCGTGACAAAATGCAATTTGACTGTAGAAATAATCTACAGGAAAAGAAGGGAGGTAGCCTGAGCTTTGCATTTCTGAACAGGCAGTTCCCGTGGCCGAGCGGCGCAGCGTTATCGAGGGCAGAACAGGAGTGAATTGGCAGTACATTAGAAAGCCTGATTAAAAGAGGGAAAGTTGAAACTACTCTCATGTCAGCTGTTTTCCTCTACAGGATATTGAGCCATTCCTGTCCTAACCAGATACTGATTGCTTCAAACTTGGTCCAGAAGTACTTGTCAAAACCATTTCCTCAGCTCATTTTGACGTGCTGGGCTGTGAGTGGGTTCCTGAGAATTGTTTGCAATTTAGTGCTAGAGGTATTGGCCTGCTCTCTGCTCAGGGCTGTGGGAACAAAGTCAGACCCTCTGGGGCAAACATCAAGTGCCTCCACTCTCCTGAAAGTGTATTTAAGCCTTATAGCTGAGGCTCCTGATCAGTTTCAATGGACTTAGAGAGGAGCGGAAGACGCTGCCAGGTGGTTACTAGCAGCTAGGAAGCTGCAGAGAATTGGAAGAATTGCCTCACAACAACCATCTATCCCTCTTCACAGAATCACAGAATGTTAGGGGCTGGAAGGCACCTGGAAAGCTCATCCAGGCCAACCCCCCTGCCAGAGCAGGAGCACCTAGAGCAGATCACACAGGAACACTTCCAGGCAGGCTTTGAATATCTCCAGAGAGGGCAGCCTGCTCCAGTGTTCTGTCTTTCAGTAGGCACACAGCTTGCTGTTGTCACTTCCAGACTCCTTCCTCAGAGTGTGAGGCAGGAAGTACCAGTTTTTCAAGTGACAAATAACTGGGAAAAAAATAATAATGCAACTCTGGAATCCTCTGAGGAGAGCTGTGTGATAGAGCAAACGTGAGCAGAGATGGCAGACATTCTTGCCAGGAAGATGCATAGGATCAGCACACTTCATCCTATGGCCTCCCTTGTAGTCCTGGCCTTAAATATCTTCCATCTGTGGCTTTGTGGTGATAGGTATTAGATTCAGTGTTCTATCCAGATTACTCCTCTTGCACTGTAAATGAGGTCCTCTGGTTGGTGAGATTGGGCTGCACACACAAATGGCTGCAGGATTCATCTTGGGTGCAGGTAATTGTGAGACAGAGTAAAAATACTGTGTCGGTAATATGAACAATGGAATTGGTAAGCATTCGTGTGGAAGCATTGGGTTAGTATCTGCCTGTCTGTCTAGGAGCTCCCCTCTAAAGAGGAAAAATCAGCCAGAGGTAGGTTAATTGTGAGAGGCATATGGCTTTGGAAATGAGGCCAGAGGCTTATAGAAAAAGAGAGGTCTTCTGTTGTAGGCATGACAGAGGTCAGCAGGTAACTTCTGGTGGGTTTTGTGGCACTGGTATGCCAGGGAATAGAAGAACACAGGGGAAGACCAAGTTTTGACCACCTGCACGCCAAACTTCTGAAGGTATAACTCTGGTCTGGGTGTGGAGCATGTCCAGAGAAGGGCCATGAGGATGAGCAGAGGGCTGGAGCTGCTCTGCTATGAGGACAGACTGAGAGAGTTGGGGTTGTTCAGTCTGGAGAAGAGAAGGCTCTGAGGAGACCTTCTTGTGGCCTTCCAGTATCTGAAGGGGGCTCCAAGAAAGTTGGAGAGGGACTTTTTAGGGAGTCAGGGAGTGATAGGCCTGGGGGGATGGAGCAAAACTAGAGGAGGGGAGATTTAGATTAGACATTAGGAAGAAGTACTTCCCCATAAGGGTGGTGAGACACTGGAAAAGGTTGCCCAGGGAGGTGGTGGAAGCCTCATCCCTGGAGGTTTTAAGGCCAGACTGGAACTGGCTGATCCTTGAGGTCCCTTCCAACCCTGACAATTCTGTGACTCTATGATTTTTTATTTCCATGCATAATAAAGTTGTTGTAAAATGATCAAACATGAGCTGAGTGGAATAGGTCCTTTAAGGTATCAGACAGTATCAATTTAGACTGGACAAAATTCATCCTTTGCAAAGTAAATCATTCATTTCATATTCATATTTACAGGTTTTCTATGAAAATTATAGTTTGTACTTCTTTGCTGTTTGATTTATAAAGTAAATAATTGTTGAATCTGAATCCTGAAGTCTGCAAAAAGAGTAATTTCCTTTAGAGGAGAGTACCTGTGATGACTGATTGCAAAGTTACTTTAGAGAACCTCAGATTCTAGTCCTACTTCTAAACACTAATTCTTTTGTCCTGTTGGTTGATCACAGCTTCTGATTGTTCAATAATTCAGTCTGGGATCACAGGATCCCAGGATGTTAGGGGTTGGAAGGGACCTCTGGAAATCTTTAAGTCCAGCCCCCCTGCCAGAGCAGGACCAGAGAATCCAGCACAGGTCACACAGAACACATCCAGACAGGGCTGGAAAGGCTCCACAGAAGGAGACTCCACAACCTCTCTGGGCAGCCTGCTCCAGTGCCCTGTGCCCCTCACAGTCAAGAAGTTCTTCCTCACATCGAGGTGGAACCTCCTGTGCTGTAGTTTCTATCCACTGCCCCTTGTCCTATCCCAGGGCACACATGAGCAGAGGCTGTCCCTTCTTTCTTTACACCCAGCCCTCAGATATTTAGATATAATTATTAGGTTCCCTCTCAGTCTTCTCGTCTCCAGACCAAAAAGCCCCAGCAGCCACAGCCAGCAGTGCTCTTCCCACTAATTAATGAATGGCTTCCTTCCACCTGCATGGCTGACACTGCTCCCCCTGGGCCATGCAGAAGCTTGGCTGGGGTATGTGGGGCTGAGGGTGCAGAAGGAAGCACCTCCTGCATCTGCAGTGCTGGGGTCAGAGGGCAATGGCTCTTGGAGGGCAGCAGCCAGCAGCGCCGCTTCCAAAACCACTGGAGAGAATGAAAAGCCAAGGCCCAGGAATGTGGGTGTAGCATTTGTGAGAGGCACTGAACAAACAGGGGAGTGTGTATTTAAAGGAATTACCCTGCTTAAATAAACAGCTGGCAAAACAGGTCGGGTAATTGGCTTCTCAGAACCACCAACTATGGCTTAATTTTAGGGTCAGGGAAGACCTGGAAATGACCTCACTAATGATTAATAGGCTTTACTAACCTGGTGTCCCTCCAAGGTGGACAGGTGGAGCTTCCTTTTCAGAGTTTTCAAACAAACATTGCATTAACCTTTTTCTTTTTTTTTTTTTAATCATAGTCTGTAATAAAATCTGCTTCTGTCAGTGTATTATTAAAAACACTCCAGTAGATGCTCATCAGTAGACTTGTTCCTCTTGCCCAGTTGAAAAGAGGGTTGTAAATATGTAGCAAGACCCCCTTTTGGGATAGTAGACAATACACAGACACAAGTGGTTTCCTGATTGCACTTCTCCACCCACCCAGGGATGAGGTGGCTGTCCCAGCTGGTGAATCAAGTTAGTCTCGTGCTGATTTTAGTGTAGTCTTGTCACCAATGTTTACATTTTCACATTCCTCACATGATACTCTTCCCCATCAAGACACAGTCTCAAGGGGATGCTAGGGGAGGTGTATGACGAAAAAAACCTTCTCTTTTATGGCCCAGACTAGTAACATGGGAAGCACAAAGACTCTGAAGTTGTTTAGAAGGTTAAAAAGTGTTTTGAACAGTCAGAAATCAGTGAAAACCCATGTGTATGGCTCCTTCACTTGAATTGGAAATGGAAATATACCTGGATGTAGTCAGTAGATACAGATACACACAGCTACATATCTAGCTAGCTAGATATTTCTCTATCTAACTGTCTATCTATTTATCTATCTCTCTATCCATCCATCTATCTATCTATCTATCTATCTATCTATCTATCTATCTATCTATCTATCTATCCATCCATCTATCCATCCCTCTATCTACCTATCTGTCTATCCCTCTATCTATCTATCTCTCTCTCTATCCATCTATCTATCCATCCATCTATCTACCTATCTATCTATCCCTCCATCTATCTCTCTCTCTCTCTCTCTCTCTATCTTTCTACCTACTTATCTATCCATCCATTTATCCATCTACCTATCTATCTATCCATCATCTATCTATCCATCTATCTATCCATCTGTCTATCTATCCTTCTATCTATCTATCATCTATCTTTCTACCTACTTATCTATCCATCCATCTACCTATCTATCCATCTATCTATCCTTCCATCTATCTATTTATCTATCTATCTATCTATCTATCTATCTATCTATCTATCTATCTATCCTGTATCTATCTATATCTCTATCTATCTCCAAGACACATGAGTTGTCTGGCTTGAAGTGGCACTGGTCCAATTGTGATTCCTTTATTCAAAACCTACTGGTGAAAAGGAGTAGTTACCAAAAATGGACTTTGTCTTAGGCAGTACCTCCTTGCTCTGTGACCAGCCTTGTGCAGTAGGAAAAGGTGGACTCACTACCTAATCCCTTTCCAGCCAGGCAATAAGAGAGAAGAGAATTCTTTCTTTCTATTCTTTTCTACAGAAAGTGAAGAATTTAACTGAAGTTCATAAAGAATCCAAGGTGCCTAGAGCAGGACCTGAGATCATAAGCTGCTTCTGTTAGGACATGCAGGCCCATGATGGGTTCAAACCCTCCCTCATCTTTTAATTGAATGCGATGAAGAGGTCTGTCTCATTAGTGTTAATATTGGCAATAACATTGCTTTTATTAACTGAAGCATACTTCTTTGAGATGCCAGTTGTTGTGGAAGCCTTCCCTTTAGAGCTGTTACCTACTGTATGTCCTCTTATGGACTTTCTAGAAAGACCACTGTCCTCTAGGTAATTTTCTGCTCTATATTCAGTTTTTATTCAAGGGTTAGCTTTCAATGTATTAAATATGCAGCTAAAACCAATTTCTTCTTTCCAGGGTAAGTGGTTTCTTTCTCAACACTGCTATTCATCAATAATCCCCATAAATGGTAAAAGCTGTGAACTCCAAGTTATAATTAGATCAGGTGTATTTTTGTTGTTGTTGTTAAAAAGGAAATAGCTTTTTTTTTTTTTTTTTTTTGCCAAGGCTGTCAGTGGTAACAATGCAAAAGCCAAAGAAAATATTAACATTTTCATTGTAATTTGTTACTGAACAATGTGAATCCTTTTCCTCTGTATTAGGAAATCTCAGTAGGCTCTCCCAGAAGTTATGTCTGGGTCTAAATTGCTACCCATTTCTCAACCAGAGGTAGGCTGGAATAGCTTTGGAGGGGTTCATCTGAGGATTTCTGGATTGGTTTCAAAAGATTGGTCAGGAGCAGGGAAGTCATTCTGCCCTGTGCTCAGCACTGGTCAGGCCACACCTTGAGTGCTGTGTCCAGTTCTGGGCTCCTCAGTTCAAGAAAGATGTTGAGGTGCTGGAACATGTCCAGAGAAGGGCAGCAAGGCTGGGGAGGGGTCTGGAGCACAGCCCTGTGAGGAGAGGCTGAGGGAGCTGGGGGTGTTTAGCCTGGAGAAGAGGAGGCTCAGGGGAGACCTCATTGCTCTCTACAACTACCTGAAGGGAGGCTGTAGCCAGGTGGGGGTTGGGCTCTTCTCCCAGGCAGCCAGCACCAGAACAGGAAGACACAGTCTCAAGCTGTGCAGGGGGAAGTTTAGGCTTGATCTTAGAAAGAAATTCTTCCCAGAAAGAGATTGACCATGGGAATGTACTGCCCAGGGAGCGGGTGGAGTCACCATCCCTGGAAGTGTTTAAAATAAGCCTGGACAAGGCACTCAGTGCCATGGGTTAGTTGATGAGATGGTGTTGGGTGATAGGTTGGACTGGATGATCTTGAAGGTCTTTTCCAACCTGGTTAATTCTGTGATTCTGTTTTGCAGTATGCACCCTCAGCACCACCTGTCTGAGGGACTGCCTGTTTCCATGGAATCAATTGCTAGCTGTGGTCAGGAGAGGTGCTTTTGCAGGAGGGGTATTTGAGGCAGCACTCTGACAGGATGTTTGCCCTGAGAAGCTGCCTAGAGCTGGGGGAACTGCCCCTAGGGAGCTCAGATGGGTTGGGTTGGAAGGGACCTCCAAAGGTCATCCAGCCCAACCCCCTCTGCAGTCAGCAGGGACATCCCCAACTAGATCAGGTTGCCCAGAGCCCTGTCCAGCCTCACCTTGAATATCTCCAGGGATGGGGCCTCAACCACCTCCCTGGGCAACCTGTTCCAGTGTTCCACCACCCTCATGGTACAGAATCTGTTCCTAACATCCATCTGCTCTGCTCTAGTTTGAAGCCATTGTCCCTTGTCTGTCCCTGCAGGCCTTTGCAAACAGTCTCTCTGCAGCCTTCTTGTAGCCCCCTTCAGGTACTGGCAGGCTGCTATTAGGTCTCCCTGGAGCCTCCTCTTCTCCTCTTCCCAGCTCCCTCAGCCTGTCCTCATAGCAGAGCTGCTCCAACCCCCTGAGCATTTCCGTGGCCCTCCTCTGGACCTGCTCCATCAGCTCCATGTCCTTCCTGTGTTGAGGGCTCCAGAGCTGTCCACAGTACTCCAGGTGAGGTCTCACCAGAGCAGAGTCAAGTGACAGAATCACCTCTCTGGCTCTGCCTGCCACACATCTTTGGATGCAGCCCAGGCTGCCATTTGTCTTCTCCCACAGAGTCCAGGAGAGAGTGGCCACCAGGGCCAGCTTGCAGCATTCCCAGGCAGTCACAGCTCTGCATTTGGGCACAAGCACCAATACCTGACTGGGGCTGTGATACAAGATCAGTTAATAGTCATTTCTGCTAAGGATGCTACTTCACCTCTGCTTACCTCCTAGCAAAATTAGCAGCATCACACCCCACCTACTTCTCTCTGACAACAAAAATTGTTCCCAGCTACCCTGGAAGGCAGCCTGCTGCCTGCAGCCAGCTTGGCTCAATCTTACCTTCTCCCGCCTCTGTGGCTGACTCACTCTTACCACCTTCATGCCTGGGCAGCAAAGCTCTTGCTATCACCCACATATCACCTAGGCTGAAATAGGCTTATGGACACCATGGCACAATGTGGCATTCACTGATTCCACCAGCTGGTCTTGTCTCCTGGGCATTGTCACTTTGTGTTTCGCTACGTGACAGATGAGTGACTGAAGCCATTTCTGTTCATGCAGACAGGCAGGAGAGAAATGATTTAATTTAAAACAAAATTACTGAAGGATCTGCTGGTGGGTACAGAAGGAAGAGAACTACATCAGAGTTGTGTGAGAACAACAAAAAAAATCTTATGTTTGTTTGGTTACAAATAAGAAAGCAATAAACCCTAAGAGTACTCTTTCAGGTGGCAGAAGAAAATCAGAGACAAGAACAGCAACACCAACCACTAAGTAAGGAGTCACAAAGGCTGAGAAGAGAAGCAATCTACTCCAATATGTGTGAATGCAAGTACCTGTGGGGCACCAATAAACAATGGAAGGGCAGTAAAAAGCAACCTTTGATGCAGACTAGAGGAAAACATTCCTCCAATGTTAATATTGCCTCATGGGTACTATCTGATGATCATAGAGTGATCTGGGTTGGAAGGGACCTCTAAAGGTCATACAGTCCAACCCCTCCTGCAGTCAGCAGGGACATCCTCAACTGTCCAGAGCCCTGTCAAGCTTCACTTTGAATATCTCCAGGGATGAGGCTTCCACCACCTCCCCGGGCAACCTGTGCCAGTGTTCCACCACCCTCATGGTAAAGAACTTGTTTCTAAGATCCAACCTAGATATACTCTAAAATTCTCTAGTTTGAGGCCATTGTGCCTTGGCCTATCACTGCAGGCCGACCCTTAGATGTCTTAAGGCCAGGCTGGATGTGGCTGAGAGCAACGTGATCTAGTGTGAGGTGTCCCTGCCAATGGCAGGGGGGTTGGAACTGGCTGATACTGGAGGTCCCTTCCAACCCTGACAATTCTGTGATTCTATAAATAAAACAAATAACAGCTCCCTAGCACACTGTTCTAGCAGCATTGGTTGTTAGATTCAAGAGGCAGGACCATAGGTAAAATCTTGGGTTTCTGACCACCCAGAGATTCTAGTGAAACCAGTCTTGCAGGGCTTGCATACTCACATCTCCCCATGACTGTACACCAAGTCAATGTGCAGTCACCAAGGCAGTGTGCATTCACCAAGGCAGTGTGCAGTCACCAAGTCAGTGTGCATTCACCAAGTCAATGTGCATTCACCAAGTCAATGTGCATTCACCAAGTCAGTGTGCATTCACCAAGTCAGTGTGCAGTCACCAAGTCAGTGTGCATTCACCAAGGCAGTGTGCAGTCACCAAGTCAGTGTGCATTCACCAAGTCAATGTGCATTCACCAAGGCAGTGTGCAGTCACCAAGTCAGTGTGCAGTCACCAAGTCAGTGTGCATTCACCAAGGCAGTGTGCATTCACCAAGTCAATGTGCATTCACCAAGTCAGTGTGCAGTCACCAAGTCAATGTGCATTCACCAAGTCAATGTGCATTCACCAAGGCAGTGTGCAGTCACCAAGTCAGTGTGCATTCACCAAGTCAGTGTGCATTCACCAAGGCAGTGTGCATTCACCAAGTCAATGTGCATTCACCAAGTCAGTGTGCATTCACCAAGTCAATGTGCAGTCACCAAGTCAGTGTGCATTCACCAAGTCAATGTGCATTCACCAAGTCAATGTGCATTCACCAAGTCAGTGTGCATTCACCAAGTCAGTGTGCATTCACCAAGTCAATGTGCATTCACCAAGTCAATGTGCATTCACCAAGTCAATGTGCAGTCACCAAGTCAGTGTGCATTCACCAAGGCAGTGTGCATTCACCAAGTCAATGTGCATTCACCAAGTCAGTGTGCAGTCACCAAGTCAATGTGCATTCACCAAGTCAATGTGCATTCACCAAGGCAGTGTGCAGTCACCAAGTCAGTGTGCAGTCACCAAGTCAGTGTGCATTCACCAAGGCAGTGTGCATTCACCAAGTCAATGTGCATTCACCAAGTCAGTGTGCATTCACCAAGTCAATGTGCAGTCACCAAGTCAGTGTGCATTCACCAAGGCAGTGTGCATTCACCAAGTCAATGTGCATTCACCAAGTCAGTGTGCATTCACCAAGTCAATGTGCAGTCACCAAGTCAGTGTGCAGTCACCAAGGCAGTGTGCAGTCACCAAGTCAATGTGCATTCACCAAGGCAGTGTGCATTCACCAAGTCAATGTGCATTCACCAAGTCAGTGTGCATTCACCAAGTCAATGTGCATTCACCAAGTCAATGTGCATTCACCAAGGCAGTGTGCAGTCACCAAGTCAATGTGCATTCACCAAGTCAATGTGCATTCAGCAAGTCAGGGTGCAGTCACCAAGTCAGTGTGCATTCACCAAGTCAATGTGCATTCACCAAGTCAATGTGCATTCACCAAGGCAGTGTGCATTCACCAAGTCAATGTGCATTCACCAAGTCAGTGTGCATTCACCAGGTCAATGTGCATTCACCAAATCAATGTGCATTTACCAAGTCAATGTGCATTCACCAAGACAGTGTGCAGTCACCAAGTCAATGTGCATTCACCAAGGCAGTGTGCAGTCACCAAGTCAGTGTGCATTCACCAAGGCAGTGTGCATTCACCAAGGCAGTGTGCAGTCACCAAGTCAATGTGCATTCACCAAGTCAATGTGCATTCACCAAGGCAATGTGCATTCACCAAGTCAATGTGCATTCACCAAGGCAGTGTGCAGTCACCAAGTCAGTGTGCATTCACCAAGTCAATGTGCATTCACCAAGTCAGTGTGCATTCACCAAGGCAGTGTGCATTCACCAAGTCAGTGTGCATTCACCAAGTCAATGTGCAGTCACCAAGTCAGTGTGCATTCACCAAGGCAGTGTGCATTAACCAAGTCAATGTGCATTCACCAAGGCAGTGTGCATTCACCAAGTCAGTGTGCATTCACCAAGTCAATGTGCAGTCACCAAGTCAATGTGCATTCACCAAGGCAGTGTGCATTCACCAAGGCAGTGTGCATTCACCAAGTCAATGTGCATTCACCAAGTCGATGTGCATTCACCAAGGCAGTGTGCATTCACCAAGGCAGTGTGCATTAAGCAAGTCAATGTGCATTCACCAAGGCAGTGTGCATTCACCAAGTCAGTGTGCATTCACCAAGGCAGTGTGCATTCACCAAGGCAGTGTGCATTCACCAAGTCAGTGTGCATTCACCAAGGCAGTGTGCATTAACCAAGTCAATGTGCATTCACCAAGTCAATGTGCAGTCACCAAGTCAATGTGCATTCACCAAGTCAGTGTGCATTCACCAAGTCAATGTGCATTCACCAAGGCAGTGTGCATTAACCAAGTCAATGTGCAGTCACCAAGTCAATGTGCATTCACCAAGGCAGTGTGCATTCACCAAGGCAGTGTGCATTCACCAAGTCAATGTGCATTCACCAAGGCAGTGTGCAGTCACCAAGTCAGTGTGCAGTCACCAAGGCAGTGTGCATTCACCAAGTCAGTGTGCATTCACCAAGTCAGTGTGCAGTCACCAAGGCAGTGTGCATTCACCAAATCAATGTGCATTCACCAAGTCAATGTGCATTCACCAAGTCAGTGTGCAGTCACCAAGTCAATGTGCATTCAGCAAGTCAGTGTGCAGTCACCAAGTCAGTGTGCATTCACCAAGTCAATGTGCATTCACCAAGTCAATGTGCATTCACCAAGGCAGTGTGCATTCACCAAGTCAATGTGCATTCACCAAGACAGTGTGCAGTCACCAAGTCAATGTGCATTCACCAAGGCAGTGTGCAGTCACCAAGTCAGTGTGCATTCACCAAGGCAGTGTGCATTCACCAAGGCAGTGTGCAGTCACCAAGTCAATGTGCATTCACCAAGTCAATGTGCATTCACCAAGGCAGTGTGCATTCACCAAGTCAATGTGCATTCACCAAGGCAGTGTGCAGTCACCAAGTCAGTGTGCATTCACCAAGTCAATGTGCATTCACCAAGTCAATGTGCATTCACCAAGTCAATGTGCATTCACCAAGGCAGTGTGCATTCACCAAGTCAATGTGCATTCACCAAGGCAGTGTGCAGTCACCAAGTCAATGTGCATTCACCAAGTCGATGTGCATTCACCAAGTCAGTGTGCATTCACCAAGTCAATGTGCAGTCACCAAGTCAATGTGCATTCACCAAGTCAGTGTGCACTCACCAAGTCAGTGTGCATTCACCAAGTCAGTGTGCATTCACCAAGTCAATGTGCATTCACCAAGTCAGTATGCAGTCACCAAGTCAGTGTGCACTCACCAAGTCAGTGTGCAGTCACCAAGTCAGTGTGCATTCACCAAGTCAATGTGCATTCACCAAGTCAGTGTGCATTCACCAAGTCAGTGTGCACTCACCAAGTCAGTGTGCATTCACCAAGTCAATGTGCATTCACCAAGTCAATGTGCATTCACCAAGGCAGTGTGCATTCACCAAGTCAGTGTGCAGTCACCAAGGCAGTGTGCAGTCACCAAGGCAGTGTGCATTCACCAAGGCAGTGTGCATTCACCAAGTCACTGTGCAGTCACCAAGTCAGTGTGCATTCACCAAGTCAGTGTGCATTCACCAAGGCAGTGTGCAGTCACCAAGTCAATGTGCATTCACCAAGGCAGTGTGCATTCACCAAGGCAGTGTGCAGTCACCAAGTCAATGTGCATTCACCAAGTCAATGTGCATTCACCAAATCAATGTGCATTCACCAAGTCAATGTGCATTCACCAAATCAATGTGCATTCACCAAGTCAATGTGCATTCACCAAGTTGATGTGCATTCACCAAGTCAATGTGCATTCACCAAGTCAGTGTGCAGTCACCAAGTCAATGTGCATTCACCAAGTCAGTGTGCAGTCACCAAGTCAGTGTGCATTCACCAAGTCGATGTGCATTCACCAAGTCAATGTGCATTCACCAAGGCAGTGTGCATTCACCAAGTCAATGTGCATTCACCAAGTCGATGTGCATTCACCAAGGCAGTGTGCATTCACCAAGTCAATGTGCATTCACCAAGTCAATGTGCATTCACCAAGTCAGTGTGCATTCACCAAGTCAATGTGCATTCACCAAGACAGTGTGCATTCACCAAGTCAATGTGCATTCACCAAGTCAGTGTGCATTCACCAAGTCAGTGTGCATTCACCAAGGCAGTGTGCATTCACCAAGGCAGTGTGCATTCACCAAGTCAATGTGCATTCACCAAGTCAATGTGCATTCACCAAGGCAGTGTGCATTCACCAAGTCAATGTGCATTCACCACGGCAGTGTGCAGTCACCAAGTCAGTGTGCATTCACCAAGTCAATGTGCATTCACCAAGGCAGTGTGCATTCACCAAGTCAATGTGCATTCACCAAGTCAGTGTGCATTCACCAAGGCAGTGTGCATTCACCAAGGCAGTGTGCAGTCACCAAGGCAGTGTGCATTCACCAAGGCAGTGTGCATTCACCAAGGCAGTGTGCAGTCACCAAGTCAATGTGCAGTCACCAAGTCAGTGTGCATTCACCAAGGCAGTGTGCAGTCACCAAGTCAATGTGCATTCACCAAGGCAGTGTGCATTCACCAAGTCAGTGTGCATTCACCAAGTCAATGTGCATTCACCAAATCAATGTGCATTCACCAAGTCAATGTGCATTCACCAAGTCATGTGCATTCACCAAGTCAATGTGCATTCACCAAGTCAGTGTGCAGTCACCAAGTCAATGTGCATTCACCAAGTCAATGTGCAGTCACCAAGTCAGTGTGCATTCACCAAGTCAATGTGCATTCACCAAGTCAATGTGCAGTCACCAAGTCAGTGTGCATTCACCAAGGCAGTGTGCATTCACCAAGGCAGTGTGCAGTCACCAAGTCAATGTGCATTCACCAAGTCAGTGTGCAGTCAGCAAGTCGATGTGCATTTACCAAGTCAGTGTGCATTCACCAAGTCAGTGTGCATTCACCAAGTCGATGTGCAGTCACCAAGTCAGTGTGCAGTCACCAAGGCAGTGTGCAGTCACCAAGTCAATGTGCAGTCACCAAGTCAATGTGCATTCACCAAGGCAGTGTGCATTCACCAAGTCAATGTGCATTCACCAAGTCAGTGTGCATTCACCAAGTCAATGTGCATTCACCAAGACAGTGTGCAGTCACCAAGTCAATGTGCATTCACCAAGGCAGTGTGCAGTCACCAAGTCAGTGTGCATTCACCAAGGCAGTGTGCATTCACCAAGGCAGTGTGCAGTCACCAAGTCAATGTGCATTCACCAAGTCAATGTGCATTCACCAAGGCAGTGTGCAGTCACCAAGTCAGTGTGCATTCACCAAGTCAGTGTGCATTCACCAAGTCAATGTGCATTCACCAAGGCAGTGTGCAGTCACCAAGTCAGTGTGCATTCACCAAGTCAATGTGCATTCACCAAGTCAAAGTGCATTCACCAAGTCAATGTGCATTCACCAAGGCAGTGTGCATTCACCAAGTCAATGTGCATTCACCAAGGCAGTGTGCAGTCACCAAGTCAGTGTGCATTCACCAAGTCAATGTGCATTCACCAAGTCAGTGTGCATTCACCAAGTCAGTGTGCATTCACCAAGTCAGTGTGCATTCACCAAGGCAGTGTGCAGTCACCAAGTCAATGTGCAGTCACCAAGTCAGTGTGCAGTCAGCAAGTCAGTGTGCAGTCATCAAGTCAATGTGCATTCACCAAGTCAGTGTGCATTCACCAAGTCGATGTGCATTCACCAAGTCAGTGTGCAGTCACCAAGTCAATGTGCATTCACCAAGGCAGTGTGCAGTCACCAAGTCAATGTGCATTCACCAAGTCAATGTGCATTCACCAAGTCAGTGTGCATTCACCAAGTCAGTGTGCAGTCACCAAGTCAGTGTGCATTCACCAAGTCAGTGTGCATTCACCAAGTCAATGTGCATTCACCAAGTCAGTGTGCAGTCACCAAGTCAGTGTGCATTCACCAAGTCAGTGTGCATTCACCAAGTCAATGTGCATTCACCAAGTCAGTGTGCAGTCACCCAGGCAGTGTGCAGTCACCAAGGCAGCGTGCATTCACCAAGGCAGTGTGCATTCACCAAGTCACTGTGCAGTCACCAAGTCAGTGTGCATTCACCAAGTCAGTGTGCATTCACCAAGGCAGTGTGCAGTCACCAAGTCAATGTGCATTCACCAAGGCAGTGTGCATTCACCAAGTCAGTGTGCATTCACCAAGTCAATGTGCATTCACCAAATCAATGTGCATTCACCAAGTCAATGTGCATTCACCAAGTTGATGTGCATTCACCAAGTCAATGTGCATTCACCAAGTCAGTGTGCAGTCACCAAGTCAATGTGCATTCACCAAGTCAGTGTGCAGTCACCAAGTCAGTGTGCATTCACCAAGTCGATGTGCATTCACCAAGTCAATGTGCATTCACCAAGTCGATGTGCATTCACCAAGGCAGTGTGCATTCACCAAGTCAATGTGCAGTCACCAAGTCAATGTGCATTCACCAAGTCAGTGTGCATTCACCAAGTCAATGTGCATTCACCAAGACAGTGTGCAGTCACCAAGTCAATGTGCATTCACCAAGGCAGTGTGCAGTCACCAAGTCAGTGTGCATTCACCAAGGCAGTGTGCATTCACCAAGTCAATGTGCATTCACCAAGTCAATGTGCATTCACCAAGGCAGTGTGCATTCACCAAGTCAATGTGCATTCACCACGGCAGTGTGCAGTCACCAAGTCAGTGTGCATTCACCAAGTCAATGTGCATTCACCAAGGCAGTGTGCATTCACCAAGTCAATGTGCATTCACCAAGTCGATGTGCATTCACCAAGTCGATGTGCATTCACCAAGTCAGTGTGCATTCACCAAGGCAGTGTGCATTCACCAAGGCAGTGTGCAGTCACCAAGGCAGTGTGCATTCACCAAGTCAATGTGCATTCACCAAGGCAGTGTGCAGTCACCAAGTCAATGTGCAGTCACCAAGTCAGTGTGCATTCACCAAGGCAGTGTGCAGTCACCAAGTCAATGTGCATTCACCAAGGCAGTGTGCATTCACCAAGTCAGTGTGCATTCACCAAGTCAATGTGCATTCACCAAATCAATGTGCATTCACCAAATCAATGTGCATTCACCAAGTCAATGTGCATTCACCAAGTCGATGTGCATTCACCAAGTCAATGTGCATTCACCAAGTCAGTGTGTATTCACCAAGTCAGTGTGCATTCACCAAGTCAATGTGCATTCACCAAGTCAATGTGCAGTCACCAAGTCAGTGTGCATTCACCAAGGCAGTGTGCATTCACCAAGGCAGTGTGCAGTCACCAAGTCAATGTGCATTCACCAAGTCAGTGTGCAGTCAGCAAGTCGATGTGCATTTACCAAGTCAGTGTGCATTCACCAAGTCAGTGTGCATTCACCAAGTCGATGTGCAGTCACCAAGTCAGTGTGCAGTCACCAAGGCAGTGTGTAGTCACCAAGTCAATGTGCAGTCACCAAGTCAATGTGCATTCACCAAGTCAGTGTGCATTCACCAAGTCAATGTGCATTCACCAAGGCAGTGTGCATTTACCAAATCAATGTGCATTCACCAAGTCAGTGTGCAGTCACCAAGTCAATGTGCATTCACCAAGGCAGTGTGCATTTACCAAGTCAATGTGCATTCACCAAGTCAGTGTGCATTCACCAAGTCAGTGTGCATTCACCAAGGCAGTGTGCATTCACCAAGGCAGTGTGCAGTCACCAAGTCAGTGTGCATTCACCAAGTCGATGTGCATTTACCAAGTCAATGTGCATTCACCAAGTCAGTGTGCATTCACCAAGTCAGTGTGCATTCACCAAGTCAATGTGCATTCACCAAGTCAGTGTGCAGTCACCAAGTCAATGTGCATTCACCAAGTCGATGTGCATTTACCAAGTCAATGTGCAGTCACCAAGTCAGTGTGCATTCACCAAGTCAGTGTGCATTCACCAAGTCAATGTGCATTCACCAAGTCAGTGTGCAGTCACCAAGTCAATGTGCATTCACCAAGTCAATGTGCATTCACCAAGGCAGTGTGCATTCACCAAGTCAGTGTGCAGTCACCAAGTCAGTGTGCATTCACCAAGTCAGTGTGCATTCACCAAGTCAATGTGCATTCACCAAGTCAATGTGCATTCACCAAGTCAGTGTGCATTCACCAAGTCAGTGTGCAGTCACCAAGTCAGTGTGCATTCACCAAGTCAGTGTGCATTCACCAAGTCAATGTGCTTTCACCAAGTCAATGTGCATTCACCAAGGCAGTGTGCAGTCACCAAGTCAATGTGCAGTCACCAAGTCAATGTGCATTCACCAAGTCAGTGTGCATTCACCAAGTCAATGTGCATTCACCAAGGCAGTGTGCATTTACCAAGTCAATGTGCAGTCACCAAGTCAGTGTGCATTCACCAAGTCAATGTGCAGTCACCAAGTCAATGTGCATTCACCAAGGCAGTGTGCATTCACCAAGTCAATGTGCATTCACCAAGGCAGTGTGCATTCACCAAGTCAATGTGCAGTCACCAAGTCAATGTGCATTCACCAAGGCAGTGTGCATTCACCAAGTCAATGTGCATTCACCAAGTCAATGTGCATTCACCAAGTCAGTGTGCATTCACCAAGTCAATGTGCATTCACCAAGACAGTGTGCAGTCACCAAGTCAATGTGCATTCACCAAGGCAGTGTGCAGTCACCAAGTCAGTGTGCATTCACCAAGGCAGTGTGCATTCACCAAGTCAGTGTGCATTCACCAAGGCAGTGTGCATTCACCAAGTCAATGTGCATTCACCAAGGCAGTGTGCATTCACCAAGTCAATGTGCATTCACCACGGCAGTGTGCAGTCACCAAGTCAGTGTGCATTCACCAAGTCAATGTGCATTCACCAAGTCAGTGTGCATTCACCAAGTCAATGTGCATTCACCAAGTCAGTGTGCAGTCACCAAGTCAGTGTGCATTCACCAAGTCAATGTGCATTCACCAAGTCAATGTGCATTCACCAAGTCAGTGTGCATTCACCAAGTCAATGTGCATTCACCAAGTCGATGTGCATTCACCAAGGCAGTGTGCATTCACCAAGTCGATGTGCATTCACCAAGTCAGTGTGCATTCACCAAGGCAGTGTGCAGTCACCAAGGCAGTGTGCATTCACCAAGGCAGTGTGCAGTCACCAAGTCAATGTGCAGTCACCAAGTCAGTGTGCATTCACCAAGGCAGTGTGCAGTCACCAAGTCAATGTGCATTCACCAAGGCAGTGTGCATTCACCAAGTCAGTGTGCATTCACCAAGTCAATGTGCATTCACCAAATCAATGTGCATTCACCAAGTCAATGTGCATTCACCAAGTCGATGTGCATTCACCAAGTCAATGTGCATTCACCAAGTCAGTGTGCATTCACCAAGTCAGTGTGCATTCACCAAGTCAATGTGCATTCACCAAGTCAATGTGCAGTCACCAAGTCAGTGTGCATTCACCAAGGCAGTGTGCATTCACCAAGGCAGTGTGCAGTCACCAAGTCAATGTGCATTCACCAAGTCAGTGTGCAGTCAGCAAGTCGATGTGCATTTACCAAGTCAATGTGCATTCACCAAGTCAGTGTGCATTCACCAAGTCGATGTGCAGTCACCAAGTCAGTGTGCAGTCACCAAGGCAGTGTGCATTCACCAAGTCAGTGTGCATTCACCAAGGCAGTGTGCATTCACCAAGTCAGTGTGCAGTCACCAAGTCAATGTGCAGTCACCAAGTCAATGTGCATTCACCAAGTCAGTGTGCATTCACCAAGTCAGTGTGCAGTCACCAAGTCAATGTGCAGTCACCAAGTCAATGTGCATTCACCAAGTCAGTGTGCATTCACCAAGTCAGTGTGCATTCACCAAGTCAATGTGCATTCACCAAGTCAGTGTGCATTCACCAAGTCAGTGTGCAGTCACCAAGTCAATGTGCAGTCACCAAGTCAATGTGCATTCACCAAGTCAGTGTGCATTCACCAAGTCAATGTGCATTCACCAAGGCAGTGTGCATTTACCAAGTCAATGTGCATTCACCAAGTCAGTGTGCAGTCACCAAGTCAATGTGCATTCACCAAGTCAGTGTGCATTCACCAAGGCAGTGTGCATTCACCAAGTCAATGTGCATTCACCAAGTCAGTGTGCATTCACCAAGTCAGTGTGCATTCACCAAGTCAGTGTGCATTCACCAAGGCAGTGTGCAGTCACCAAGTCAGTGTGCATTCACCAAGTCGATGTGCATTCACCAAGTCAATGTGCATTCACCAAGTCAGTGTGCATTCACCAAGTCAGTGTGCATTCACCAAGTCAATGTGCATTCACCAAGTCGATGTGCATTCACCAAGTCAATGTGCATTCACCAAGTCAGTGTGCAGTCACCAAGTCAGTGTGCATTCACCAAGGCAGTGTGCATTCACCAAGTCAGTGTGCATTCACCAAGGCAGTGTGCATTCACCAAGTCAGTGTGCAGTCACCAAGTCAATGTGCATTCACCAAGTCAGTGTGCATTCACCAAGTCAATGTGCATTCACCAAGTCAATGTGCAGTCACCAAGTCAGTGTGCATTCACCAAGGCAGTGTGCAGTCACCAAGTCAATGTGCATTCACCAAGGCAGTGTGCAGTCACCAAGTCAGTGTGCATTCACCAAGGCAGTGTGCATTCACCAAGTCAGTGTGCATTCACCAAGGCAGTGTGCATTCACCAAGTCAATGTGCAGTCACCAAGTCAATGTGCATTCACCAAGTCAGTGTGCATTCACCAAGTCAATGTGCATTCACCAAGTCAATGTGCAGTCACCAAGTCAGTGTGCATTCACCAAGGCAGTGTGCAGTCACCAAGTCAATGTGCAGTCACCAAGTCAATGTGCATTCACCAAGTCAGTGTGCATTCACCAAGTCAATGTGCATTCACCAAGGCAGTGTGCATTTACCAAGTCAATGTGCAGTCACCAAGTCAGTGTGCATTCACCAAGTCAGTGTGCATTCACCAAGTCAATGTGCATTTACCAAGTCAATGTGCAGTCACCAAGTCAGTGTGCAGTCACCAAGTCAATGTGCATTCACCAAGTCAATGTGCAGTCACCAAGTCAATGTGCATTCACCAAGGCAGTGTGCAGTCACCAAGTCAATGTGCATTCACCAAGTCAATGTGCAGTCACCAAGTCAATGTGCATTCACCAAGGCAGTGTGCATTCACCAAGTCAATGTGCATTCACCAAGGCAGTGTGCATTCACCAAGTCAATGTGCAGTCACCAAGTCAATGTGCATTCACCAAGTCAATGTGCAGTCACCAAGTCAATGTGCATTCACCAAGGCAGTGTGCATTCACCAAGTCAATGTGCATTCACGAAGGCGGTGTGCATTCACCAAGTCAATGTGCATTCACCAAGTCAATGTGCATTCACCAAGGCAGTGTGCATTCACCAAGTCAATGTGCAGTCACCAAGTCAATGTGCATTCACCAAGTCAGTGTGCAGTCACCAAGTCAATGTGCATTCACCAAGTCAATGTGCAGTCACCAAGTCAATGTGCATTCACCAAGGCAGTGTGCATTCACCAAGTCAATGTGCATTCACCAAGTCAGTGTGCATTCACCAAGTCAATGTGCATTCACCAAGTCAATGTGCATTCACCAAGTCAGTGTGCAGTCACCAAGTCAGTGTGCAGTCACCAAGTCAATGTGCATTCACCAAGTCAATGTGCATTCACCAAGTCAATGTGCAGTCACCAAGTCAATGTGCATTCACCAAGTCAATGTGCAGTCACCAAGTCAATGTGCATTCACCAAGGCAGTGTGCAGTCACCAAGTCAATGTGCATTCACCAAGGCAGTGTGCATTCACCAAGTCAATGTGCATTCACCAAGTCAGTGTGCATTCACCAAGTCAATGTGCATTCACCAAGTCAGTGTGCATTCACCAAGGCAGTGTGCATTCACCAAGTCAGTGTGCATTCACCAAGTCAATGTGCATTCACCAAGGCAGTGTGCATTCACCAAGTCAGTGTGCAGTCACCAAGTCAATGTGCATTCACCAAGTCAATGTGCATTCACCAAGTCAATGTGCATTCACCAAGTCAGTGTGCATTCACCAAGTCAATGTGCATTCACCAAGTCAATGTGCAGTCACCAAGTCAATGTGCATTCACCAAGTCAGTGTGCAGTCACCAAGTCAATGTGCATTCACCAAGTCAATGTGCATTCACCAAGGCAGTGTGCATTCACCAAGTCAATGTGCAGTCACCAAGTCAATGTGCATTCACCAAGGCAGTGTGCATTCACCAAGTCAATGTGCATTCACCAAGTCAATGTGCATTCACCAAGGCAGTGTGCAGTCACCAAGGCAGTGTGCAGTCACCAAGTCAATGTGCATTCACCAAGGCAGTGTGCAGTCACCAAGTCAGTGTGCAGTCACCAAGTCAGTGTGCATTCACCAAGGCAGTGTGCAGTCACCAAGTCAGTGTGCAGTCACCAAGTCAATGTGCATTCACCAAGGCAGTGTGCAGTCACCAAGTCAGTGTGCATTCACCAAGGCAGTGTGCATTCACCAAGTCAATGTGCATTCACCAAGTCAGTGTGCATTCACCAAGTCAATGTGCATTCACCAAGGCAGTGTGCATTCACCAAGTCAGTGTGCAGTCACCAAGTCAATGTGCATTCACCAAGGCAGTGTGCATTCACCAAGTCAGTGTGCAGTCACCAAGTCAATGTGCATTCACCAAGTCAATGTGCATTCACCAAGTCAGTGTGCATTCACCAAGTCAGTGTGCATTCTCAAGCTGTGCAGGGGAAGTTTAGGTATGATCTTAGAAAGAAGTTCTTCCCAGCAAGAGAGATTGGCCATGGGAATGTGCTGCCCAGGGAGGGGGTGGGGTTGACATCCCTGGAGGTGTTTAAGAAAAGCCTGGATGAGGCACTTAGTGCCATGGTCTGGTTGAATAGACAGGGTTGGGTGATTGTTTGGACTTGGTGATCTTGGTCTCTTCCAACCTGGTTGATTTTGTGATTAGAATCACAGAATCATAGAATTGTCAGAGTTGGAAGGGACCTCAAGGATCATCCAGTTCCAACCCCCTGCCATGGCCAGGGACACCTCACACTACAGCAGGTTGCTCACAACCACATTCAGCCTGGCCTTCAAAACCTCCAGGGATGAGGCTTCCACCACCTCCCTGGGCAACCTGTGCCAGTGTCTCACCACCCTCATGGGGAAGAATTTCTTCCTAACATCCAGTCTGAATCTCCCCATTTCTATCTTTGTTCCATTCCCCCTGGTCCCAACATAACCCTGTGATCCACCTGGGGCTTCCAACAGGACAGTTCTGATGCAGCTGTTTTAATTGTTTTCCCATGCAGACGAGGGTCCAATGTCTCCCTGACTCTGGACATGAGCAGCCTGGGAAGTGTGGAACCTTTGGTGGCTGTGCCGACTCCCCGGGAGAAGGTAGCTCTGGAGTACCTGCAGTCGGCCGGGCGCCTCCTGACGCGGCAGCAGCTTCGAGAGGCGGTGGCATGTTCTCATCTGCTGCAGACAGAATTCATGGTGAGGCTGACAACCAGCTCGAAGTCAGGGGGCTCCACAGAACTGGGAAAAAACCATAAATAAATTGAGCAACGTTTTAATGTGAGGTTACAAAACGAGAGGGGCAGGGATCTGCTGGAGTTCAAGGGAGGGCTCCAAGGATGCTGAAGGGAATGGAGCACTGCCTGGGGAGGAGAGGCTGAGAGCCCTGGGGCTGGTTAGTGTGGAGAGGAGAAGACTGAGAGGGGATCTGATCAATGTCTATCAATAGCTGAGGGCTGGGGGTCAGGAAGGAAAGGGACAGCCTCTGCTCACTTGCACCCTATGATAGGACAAGAGGCAGTGGATGTAAATGGAGAAGTTCAAGTGACTACATTATTTACATCTGTGATTCCTACCTCTGTGGTGGGAATAGACTGAAACAAGCCACTTCAGGATCTGATGTTATCACACAGTATCACAGTACCTTAGAGGTTGGAAGGGACCTCCAGAGATCGTCCAGTCCAACCCCGCTGCCAAAGCAGCATCACCCAAGGGAGTCCATACAGGAATGCATCCAGGTGGGGTTGGGAAGTCTTCAGAGAAGGAGACTCTACAACCTCTCTGGGCAGCCTGCTCCAGAGCTCTGTCACCCTCACTGTTAAGAAGTTTCTCCTCGTGTTGACTTCTTTACAGTGACGGTGACAGAGCACTGGAACAGGCTGCCCAGAGTGGTTGTGGAGCTTATGTATTATTTTTAATTATAGATATTCATAGAACCATAGAATGGTCCAGGCTGGAAGGGCCAAAAGTCATCCAGCCCAACCTCCCTGCAGTCAGCAAGGACATCCCCAACTAGATCAGGCTGCCCAGGGCCTCATCGAGCCTCACCTTGAGTATCTCCAGGGGTGAAGCCTCAACCACCTCCCTGGGCAACCTGCTCCAGTGTTCCACCACCTCATAGTCAAGAACTTCTTCCTGATACCCAATCTGAATCTGCTCTGCTCTAGTTTGAAGCCATTGTCCCTCATCCTGTCCCTGCAGGCCTTTGCAAACAGTCTCTCTGCAGCCTTCTTGTAACCCCCTTCAGGTACTGGCAGGCTGCTATTAGGTCTCCTTGGAGCCTCCTCTTCTCCAGGCTGAACACCCCCAGCTTCCTCAGCCTGACCTCATAGCAGAGCTGCTCCATTCCCCTTGAATATTTTCTTGGCCCTCCTCTGGACCCTCTCCATCAGCTCCATGTCCTTCCTATGCCGAGAGCTCCAGATCTGTACACAGCACTCCAGGTGAGGTCTCACCAGAGCAGAGTCAAGTGGCAGAATCACTTTTCTGGACCTGCTGGCAATGCTCCTTTGGATGCAGCCCAGGCTGTGACTGGCCTTCTAATGTGTGCATATGCTCAATAAAACAAATCATTTTCTATTGCCTGCATAGCTACAGTCTTTAATTTGCACATGTCCATGCTATTTGCAATCTCCTGGCCTTGTTTTCCTCCTATGTTAGCAGGAATGTTATTCCCATAGCATCCTGGCTGTTTTTCTGGAATAATCTCTTGCTTTTCACAGCCAGTTTCAGAATAAATGTCTTGTCTGTAGCTCTTTGGTCTGTGCCCTTGGCCCCTGAGTACTTAGTACTGGGAGGAACCCACTGACTAGAAAGTGTTTACAGGATGTAGGTGATTAATATCAATAATTGACCTTGTTGGCCCAGAGAGATGCAGTGCTGTTTTCAACTTGGAGGCATTTCTGCCTTTGTCAGTAAATCACCAACTGATGAGCTGTGTTAAAAGTACAGCAAGCATCAAGAGGGAGACAGCAGGGCAGCTGGAAGAGCCCCACTGACCATTGCCTCTTGCTGTGCAGGCAAAGGACTTTTCCTCACATGTCTCTTTCAGTCTCTGTAGATGAGAAACTCAGCTCCCATTAAACAGACTTAACAGACTGCTCTCCAAATGCAAGGTCCTGCATCTGGGTCAGGACAATCCCAGGCACTGATATAGGCTGGGCAGGGACTGGCTTGAGAGCAGCCCTGAAGAAAAGGACTTGGGGGTGCTGGTGGATGAGAAGCTCAACATGAGCCAGCAGTGAGCACTTGCAGCCCAGAGAGCCAAGCAGAGCCTGGGCTGCAGCAAGAGAAGTGTGGGCAGCAGGGCCAGGGAGGGGATTCTCCCCCTCTGCTCCACTCTGCTGAGGCCACACCTGGAGCTCTGTGTCCAGTTCTGGAGCCTCTATGGATCTGGAGGTGCTGGAAGGTGTCCAGAGAAGGGCCATGAGGATGAGCAGAGGGCTGGAGCTGCTCTGCTGTGAGGACAGACTGAGAGAGTTGGGGTTGTGCAGTCTGGAGAGGAGAAGGCTATGTGGAGACCTTCTTGTGGCCTTCCAGTATCTGAAGAGGGCTACAAGAAAGCTGGGGAGGGACTTTTTAGGGTGTCAGGGAGTGGCAGGACTGGGGGGAATGGAGCAAAACTAGAAATGGGGAGATTCGGATTGGATGTTAGGAAGAAGTTATTCTCCATGAGAGTGCCATGAGACACTGGCACAGGTTGCCCAGGGAGGTGGTGGAAGCTTCATCACTGGAGTTTTTTAAGGCCCTCTTCCTTCTCTGGAGACTTTCAAACCCCACCTGGATGCATTCCTGTGTGGACTCCCCTGGGTGATCCTGTTCTGGCAGGGGTTTGGACTCAATGATCTCTGGAGGTCCCTTCCAACCTCTAACATTCTGTGATTCTGTGATTCAGAAGATCAGATTCCAGCTTACCCTAAGGTTACTTAAATAATGGTGGCCAAAAAAGATTTGTGTCAACTAAAACATTTTTTTAACGTGATTTTGCCAGATTCTTTTGGTTGGTAAAACATAATCAGGTGAAAAGCCCAAACCCTACCAGTTTCTTCTTACTGTTTTCAAAGGGTTGTTTTTATTCAACTGTAACAGCACTTGACAGTGTTTCAGGACCTCAGAATCCAAATTATTCTTCCCCCACTTAGACCAATTGAAACTTTTTTTTCCCCCAATTAAAAATATTGGAGGATTTTTACTTTTCAGGATGACATACAGTTTGAAAAACAGTACTTTTAAAGCTGATCAGGAGTTTATCATTTGTATATGGCTTCAAACTAGAGAAGAGCAGATTTATATTGGGAGTGAGGAACAAGTTCCTCACTATGAGGGTGGTGGAACACTGGAACAGGTTGCCCAAGGAGGTGGTTGAGGCTCCTTCCCTGGAGGTGTTCAAGGTGAGGCTCTACAGGGCTCTGGGCAAGCTGATCTAGTTGGGGATGTCCCTGCTGACTGCAGAGGGGGTTGGACTGGATGACCTTCGCACCTTCCAACCCAGACCATTCTATGATTCTATATTTTTGGATCTTCAAGCACACTGTCACATTAATTGCTTGCATGTCTCATACTTAGAGAAGACAACACAGAACAGTCACTAAAAGATCAGATGGGCAGAGTTGAATGGAATGAGATTTAACAAGCCTGAGTGCCAGGTTCTACACATTGCCCACAACAACCTCATGCCATGCTACAGGCTGGGGACAGAGTGGCTGAGAGCAGCCAGGCAGAGAGGGACCTGGGGGTACTGGGTGACAGCAGCTGAACAGGAGCCAGCAGTGTGCCCAGGTGGCCAAGAAGGCCAATGGCATCCTGGCCTGCATCAGCAATAATGTGGCCAGCAGGAGCAGGGAAGTCATTCTGCCCTGTGCTCAGCACTGATCAGGCCAAACCTTGAGTGTTGTGCCCAGTTCTGGGCTCCTCAATTCAAGAAAGATGTTGAGATGCTGGAAGGTGTCCAGAGAAGGGCAGCAAGGCTGGGGAGGGGTCTGGAGCACAGCCCTGTGAGGAGAGGCTGAGGGTGCTGGGGGTGTTTAGCCTGGAGAAGAGGAGGCTCAGGGCAGACCTCATTGCTCTCTACAACTGCCTGAAGGGAGGCTGTAGCCAGGTGGGGGTTGGTCTCTTCTCCCAGGCAACCAGCACCAGAACAAGAGGACACAGTCTCAAGGTGTGCCAGGGGAGGTTTAGGCTGGATATGAGGAAGAAATTCTTCCCAGCAAGAGAGACTGGCCATGGGAATGTGCTGCCCAGGGAGGTGGTGGAGTCACCATCCCTGGAAGTGTTTAAAATAAGACTGGATGAGGCACTCAGTGCCATGGTTTAGTTGATGAGATGGTGTTGGGTGATAGGTTGGGCTGTATGATCTTGAAGTTCTTTTCCAACCTGGTTAGTTCTGTGAGTCTGTGAAAATGAGAAGCAGGAGAAATAGCTTCAGATTTTTATCCATTTTGGAGTCAAAGGCTAAGGTACCTCATTCTAGTAGTTGCTATGAAAAGCAAGAGAGGTTTCCAACTGACATTGGTAAGGACTTCACACAAAATTGAAAAAAAAAACAGTGTTGCCTTTGAATATTTCATTATTTGGAGATTTCCTCCCCGAGTTCTGTAAAATGTTACACTTCTCTGCTGCAGGTCTGCACTTCTCAGCTCCCCCTTTTCTAGAACTATTGTGCATTTTAACCTCTCTCCTCATCCTGTAGAAATCTTTGCTTTTGATAATTCATCAGAAGTGTTCCTTGAAGTCACTCCTTCAGTGTGCACTCTGTGTTTATTAAAGGAAGGGCGTTGACAGGCTTGAGGTGGGAACCACTTTTCTCTCTCAATAACTTTGATGTCAAAAGACAGTTGTGTAACAGCAGATGGCCTTCTGGTGATGATTTCCTGCATGGCTCCTTTGGAAACACCAACCTGATGAAATTCATGTTTTTTTGTAGGAAATACCGATGAATTTTGTGGATCCCAAAGAAATTGACATCCCGAGCCATGGAACTAAAAACCGCTATAAAACAATCTTGCCAAGTAAGTGACCTAGCCCATGGCTTCCTGCTGTGACATTTAGTCCTGACTGAAGAACTCAGGGTGGGGAAAATCTAATTGTCTTTGTCCTGAATCATTCTGTACCCATTCACAAGTGTGCTTTTAGTCTCTGTAGAAAGATAACCTGCCTGGATGCCTTCCTGTGTGATCTGCTCTAGCAGGTGGGGTTGGACCTCTAACACTCTGTGATTCTGTGATAACAAAAGCCCAGTGCTGTAGGACTGGCAAATGCAGAACTCCAGACCCAACCACATACTGTTAATGAAGTTAATGAAGTGCAGCCTGAGTGCCTAGTGGTTTTCTCTGGAGAGCAGCTCAGGCAGATGGCTAGAGAGGTCAGCCATGCCTCACAGTGGCTCCCCTGACCTGGAGGATGAAAGGACCAACACTGTTGCCTCCATCGCAGCCTACACTGTCTTGCAGTCACTGAATTCCCTCTAACTGCGTCAAACTACTTGGAATCCTGTCTAACATTGAGTGCTCCAGACTGAAAACACCAAGTGCATCCTATCCCTGCTTGTAGTGGGCTTCCATCTTTGTGAGTCCTGTGATGGCTGAGTCTTTTTTTTCCCTTATCCATGTGCCAGATGGCTTTGTGGAAATCTGTTTACATTAGCGAAGAAATCACTCTAACACGATGCTGCCTCCATGTTGCTGTAAACATGCTACTGCTTTGCTGCTCTACTTCTGTCTTTTTACTGGCCCAAATTATTTCTTTCTGACCAAGGAACAATTGCTTTGCTATAATCAGAGGTGACTGGAAACTTTTCGGTGGAATAGTTTTGGTTCCCAACAAGATTCTCTGAAATGCAACTCTTTTGATAGCATTTGTTGTTGAGATATTCCCTTTCTCTTTTATTAATCAGATTGGGTTTGTGTTCAGTCTCAAAACAGATGGCAGACATTTTAACTTTGCACTAAATATAGTCAGGAAGAGTTGAGATTTTAGACATTTTGACATCACCAAAGTGAAAAAGTTCAGAGGTTCAAAATGTTGGAGGACACTCCCACAGAAAAATGTAAACACATCCCTTGGCTTAGGTTTGGAATGAAGAATATTTTGTAAATGGCACCATATCCTATCAACTGGAAATTTCTTTTCTAGTCATCTCTGTAATGTTCTTGTAGGCCTATGCTGTATGCCCAGAGGATGGAGCCAGGCTCTGCTGGGTGATGCCCAAGGACAGCACAAGGGGTAGTGGTGGAAGTTGAGGCATAGGAAATTCCATGGAAACAGGAGGAAGAATTTTTTCCCTGTGCGGATGACAGAAGACTGGAAGAGGCTGCCCAGGGGGGTTGTAGAGTCTCTCTCTCTGGAGATATTCAAAACCCACCTGGATGTGTTCCTGTGTGATCTGCTGTAGGTGCTCCTGCTCTGGCAGGGGGGTTGGACTGGATGATCTCTGGAGGACCCTTCCAGCCCCTAACATTTTGTGATGCTGTGGTGTTAGTCATGCAAACTCACACACTCCATGCGGCAGGCTGTCTCTCAGCCTGCCTGAACCCAACTGTGGTTTCTTCACATCATAGGAAGGCCTTGCAGTGAAGTTAATGAAAACTTCAGCCTCTGACTGAGTTTCAGAAATGTGATATGTAGCTGGGAAAGAGACTCTGGGTGGAATCCTCACTTCCATTTAGCCCCCAGGAAAACTTCCATTTGTTTTCAAGGTCAGTTCATCTCTTGTGACCAATAGCTGTGTGCATCCAAATGCAGTTGAGGAGTTTTGAAGGCAATTAAAGAAAGTAAGTAACTGAATGCAGTTTATATGCCAAGTAATCAGAAAATTCAGTGTTCCCTAGAGTCTGGCCCAGCGTCAACAGGATGTACACTGAGGGTGAAATCCTGACCCCTTTGACGACAGCAGGACTTTTGCCTTCAGCTGCCGTGGGGCCAGGGCATTGCCAATCCTCCCCCTGCCTGATGGCTGGATTTTTGGAAGCAGTTCTCCCTTCCCACAGCATCTTGCATCCCAGCAGCTCCAGCCAGGATCAGCTTTGCCATCAGCAATGCCTTGCAAATGCAGTGAGTCCTATTTCACTGCAGCATGTGTTTTGAATTGGGACATGACAGCTGGGTTGTGGTTGATGCTGATGAGCTCTGAGAACCAACATGCATTTGTGTTTCTACCTGCAGATAGCCAGGATGTGCTGCTAACTCCACAGCACGTTCTCAGTCCAAGCACACTACTGGTGTGCACCACAACTACCACCTGCCAGGCATTTTGTCATCTTGAGAGAAATCAAAAGGTCTGTTGTGTGTTAGCACCAGGCTTTTCCAAAGAAGATATTTTGAGGGTTGAGGTGTATGAGCTGACTCATCACTCTGCCCTTGTGAGGCCCCACACGGAATATTGCATCCAGTTCTGGGCTCCCCAGTTCAAGAGGGACAGGGATATCCTGGAGAGAATCCAAGGGAGGGCTCCAAGGATGCTGAAGGGACTGGAGCAGTGCCTGGTGAGGAGAGGCTGAGAGCCCTGGGGCTGGTTAGTCTGGAGAAGGGAAGGCTGAGAGGGGATCTGATCAATGTCTCTCAAGAGCTGAGGGGTGGGGGTCAAGTGGAGGGGGCCAGGCTCTTTTGGGTGGTGCACAGCAATAAGCCAAGGACCAATGGAGACAAACTTGAACAGAGAAGGTTTCAGCTCCACAGGAAGAGTAACTTCTTTACAGTGAGGGTGAGGGAGCCCTGGAGCAGGCTGCCAGAGAGGTTGTGGAGTCTCCTTCTCTGGAGACTTTCCAACCCCACCTGAATGCATTCCTGTGTGGACTCCCCTAGGTGATGCTGCTCTGGCAAGGGGGTTGGACTGAATGATCTCTGGAGGTCCTTTCCAACCTCTAATGTTCTGTGATTCTGTGACCTAATCAATTTCTATAAATATCTGAGGGCTGGGGATCAGGAAGGAAGGGACAGGGAGAGCCTCTGCTCACTTGTGCCTGTGATAGCACAAGGGGCAATGGACATTAACTACAGCACAGAAAGTTCCACCTCAACTTTACTGTAAGGCTCCCAGAGCCCTGGAACAGGCTGCCCAGAGAGGTTGTGGAGTCTCCTTCTGTGGAGCCTTTCCAGCCCTGTCTGGATGTGTTCCTGTGTGCCCTGTGCTGGATTCTCTGGTCCTGCTCTGGCAGGGGGATTGGACTCCAAGATCTCCAGAGGTCTCTTCCATCCCCTAACATCCTGTGATCCTGTGAGGTACATGCTTATAATAGTCACACACCCCACCCCAGTCCCAGTCTGAGTGGGTTTGGAAATTATTTGAGCAATTGAATAGAACAGTTGTCCTGGTTTCCTGCTCAGTTGATATCAGCCCACTGCTTGGTCCATCCACATCAGCTTTTCCATTCCCAGCACTGGGTGTGTCTCTGGAATCAGGGCACCTGTGGTGACAAGTGACAGTGGGGCTGATGGATTATCTCCTAAAAAAGCCCACTCCCGCCAGCTCCACCCTCGGGGCTGTGGAGGATGCTCTCCTTTTCTAAGAGATAATTCCACAACAGGGTGCATGAGGTCAGGTGCACATTCATGGATAGCACCCAGCCAGACACACTCATGTGGAATAAAATGAATGCCTGATGAAAATTATTCTATATATGGAAAACTGCAAAGTGCAGGACATGTTCCTCTTCTATGGAAGGTGTTTCAGCTGCAGGATAACACTGCCAGAGCTCTTACACACACACTAGAATGCCTCTTTAAGTGTTCTAAGTGCTGCTTGCTTTATAATAATGTGCTAAATACAATGAGGGAAACAAGTGCTGAAACTCCTCCTTAAAATCACTTTTTCTCCATTCTTCCTCTTGACTGTGACCCTACTCACTGGTCCTGCTAAACCCCTCTCTGTATCCTTCACCTGCATTCCCTCTGCCATCCACAGAATCACGGAATCAGCCAGGTTGGAAGAGACCTCCAAGATCACCAAGTCCAACTGATCACCCAACCCTATCTAATCAACTAAGTGCCTCATCCAGGCTTAAATACCTCCAGGGACATCGACCCCACCGCCTCCCTGGGCAGCACATTCCCATGGCCAATCTCTCTGTCTGGGAAGAACTTCTTTCTAAGATCAAGCCTAAACTTCCCCCTGCACAGCTTGAGACTGTGTCCTCTTGTTCTGGTGCTGGGTGTCTGGGAGAAGAGACCAAGCCCCAGCTGGCTACAACCTCCCTTCAGGTAGTTGTAGACAGCAATGAGGTCTGCCCTGAGCCTCCTTCTCCAGGCTAAACACCCCCAGCTCCCTCAGCCTCTCCTCACAGGGCTGTTCTCCAAGTCCAACCCAGAACCCTACTCTACAAGGCTCAGCCCTAAACCACAGCCCCAAGCACCACAGCCAAACCACCTTCAAACACAGCCAGGCTTGGGCACTCCACCACCTCTCTGGGCAGCACATTCCAGTCCCTGACCACTCTTGCCCTCAAAAAATGTTTCCTACTGTCCAGTCTAAACCTACCCAGTGGCAGCTTGAGGCCACTCCCTCTTCTTCTATCACTAATGTCCTGTGAGCAGAGACCAACCTCTCTACAATGTTCTTTCAGGAAGTTGTGGACATCAGGGCTCCTTAGCCTGGAAAAGAGAAGCCTGAGAGGAGACCTTATAAATGCACATAAATATCTAGAGGGTGGAAGTCATGAGGACAGGGCTGAGGTCTTCTCGGTGGTGACCAATGACAGGACAAGGGGCAGTGGGTACAAACTGCAGCACAGGAAGTTTCCCTTGAACTTAAGGGGAAAATTCTTTGCTTTGAGATTGACAGGAGCAGGGTGCCCAGAGAGGTTGTGGCATCTCCTTCTCTGGAGACATTCAAAACCTACCTGGGTGCATTCCTGTGCAACCTGGTTCTAGGTGTACCTATGTCAGCAGGGGGGTTGGACTAGATGCTCTCCAGAGGTCCCTTCCAACCCCTACCATTCTATGATTCTGTGATTCTTTGCATGAATGAAACTGTATTTTATAATGCTGAAGGATGTTTCAAAATGCAGATGCACTCAATATGACAAATCTGTCACATTTTCCATTGAGAAATCCTAGATTATATTGGAAGTGCCAGGACAGGATTCAGATAAGACTGAAAAAAAAAAGCTGCAGAGCTGACAGATGTTTCATACATGAGGTGTTTTGAGGCAGTGGTGGTGTTTACAAGCCTAATAGCCTATTCCTCACCTGGCAGAGATTGGGAATGCAGTTTGGTATGACTTTTCCATGTTCTCTGCTCAAGTGTTTACCAAATCATAGCAGTATCCTTAATTCAAAACCAGGCAAGACAGAGGTGGATGAATTTCAAGATGTTTGAGTATCTGAAAGATTTATGATCTTTGGGGCTGCCAGTGTGAGAACAGTCTGCCTCACAAAAGTTTTGTGTTCCTTTCCTGCTCACAAAGCAGAAATATGGTAAGGAGAGCCTTTCCCACAGTATTTCAGTCCTGCTGCTGGCAAGGCCACTGGACTGGACCTGCAGTAACAAATTACTTATCCGGGAAATGCTACAAATGCACACATGCCTATGTCCTAAAGAACTCAGCAAACAGTAGCAACTGAAACAGAGAGGTCAGAAATGACCACAGCACATCATACCCACTGTACAATGAACTCAGCCTTTGCACTGGGACAAAACCCCACAGCTCCATGTCTTCATGACCCAGTGGTGTTCGTGGAGTGGATGAGTCTTCGGTAATGACAGCACTGGGGGAGGCTGTCCAGCAGTGCCACCACACAGCCCTGCTGGTTCTCTGCACCTGACAGTCTCATGGAGGCAATCTAGAGCCCCTTTAACACCCTCCTGTTCCTCCAGGCTGGTAAATTCAGGCCAATATTAATTTGTTAAGGATAGTTAGAGGAAGTTTCTCTGCTCTAACAGGAGAGCTATTCCAGACTTCCTAGATACACAAGAGCAAGCAGCAGTAATTTTGCCTCAGACAAGATTGCAGGAGACATTTTTATATTAGTAACTGTAAGTGCTTAACAGCTCTGCTGTGTTTCAAGATGCTTTACATTGCTGAATTCAGCTTTGCAGACACCATCTGTGTCTTTCTGCTGTAGCTTCAGACTCTCAGGCTTTGCCATCCTTGAGGAAGATTATTACCTCAAAGGTATTTGTCCTTCAGGAAGATAATTGCTTCCCTTTGTTTCTGATGGTTGCTTAGTGGCTCTGGATATTCAGCAGCACTAAGGTTTTCCTCATTTCAGAGCTGAATTTACAGCACTCACCTATTTCATAACTGTTCTTTTAGGCAAGATTCCCTTTCGGAAGCAGCGTTTGTTTCGTTGATTGGAGTTGGAAGGAGGTCTCATAAATGTGAAGCTGATTTAGCTTCTCCTTAGGAACAGAGGGGTTTATCTGGAGCCACAGTAATTGAACTGGCTGTTGAGTCTGCTTGGAAGAGGTTTTTTAAGGTAGGGGTCAAGCTATAGCAGAACCAGAGGCATTGTGTGAGCCAGCGGAAGCCGGGTGTTTTTGCAAGGCCACGTAGCCTGAGGCATTTGTGGAAATGGCTAATAATCACTCTGTGCTGAAAAGGAATGAGAGGTTTCCTGTCCTCATATTGTTAAGGGGGAGTGTGGGGGGGAAAGAGTTGTAAGCGAAAAAGTTGGGAGAGCTAGTACAAAGAGATTTTAACACCAGTTAAGTAGGGTTCATGCTCTGCTGTTAAGGCAGAGGCCAAGACGTCCCTGCACAGACCTTGGCATAGAAGCCGCGCATGCAGTTGCACCTTTTAAGAAGCACACTTCAAAACACCCAGCCTGGGTCCTGCAAAGGCTCCACTCCTGTCCAAGACTCTCTTGTGACCTTCAGTGGGAAAAGGACATAGAGAATGTTTGG
The DNA here is from genome assembly GCF_027791375.1 of Indicator indicator. NCBI lineage: Eukaryota > Metazoa > Chordata > Aves > Piciformes > Indicatoridae > Indicator > Indicator indicator. The sequence continues at coordinate 49,618,910 of NC_072012.1, read as the reverse complement.
GATCATCCCTCCTCTTCCTCTGATTTGCAAAGGTTTTATCTGGTTCTTAGGAACAGGATGAAAAGTCACAAAACAAATCCAAATCCCACTCTGAAGACACAGCACTTGTACAGCAATTCTACATTTCTTGCACAAACAGCAGGGCCATGTTTTCTTATGGGATGGGTTTAAGAACTTGGATGTCTTAACCATGGGGTTGAAAGTCCTCCAAGTACCAGAGAGGCGCAAGGAGGTGGACTGGAAAGTGTCATCTTTCGTTGTTTCATTCCCATAATGCCTGCATCTGCCCTTCATAAAGGAACAGCACAAATTGTTCAGTCCCTTCTTCTTCTCCCTCTCTCTTCTCAGCACAGACTTTCTTAGCTCTGCTATGTGGGGGAAGGTTTGAGGCCTGACTCAACCTTGGCAGGGCTAATTTTTACTGTGCCATGGATAGAGAGGTATGGGGACCAGGGGGGAAACATTTGAGGCCTGCGTTGGGGGAAGGTTTTGGGAAGGTTCTGACCCAGTGAGATCTTGGTAAAGCCCAGATTGGAGAGAACTGAGCTGAGGCTAAATATGAATTGGTGTGTTTGGTGTGGTTTTGTAGTGTTATATTTAGTTGTGAATAGTACTTCCATTTCTATCCAGTCCTGTGGGGAGCATTTTCTGTCACTCCTTTGGGAAGGTGTAAAGAGCATCTGTCTGCTCCTTAAGCCCAAGACATCTTACCACCCTCCAGTTCAGCATCCATGGATGTATCCTTGAAGACATTGCCTAGATTGCACTCAGAAAAGCAGCTGTCTAGAGATTATTGATTCTAATTAATCAATCAAATTGCCAGAAGATTATCTTTTTTTTCAGTGCAGAAATATTTCCATATAGTTTTGTTAACAGTAGAATTTTTTTTTTCGCAGAAAAAGAAGCGTGAAGACAGTGAAAGTGTTCCCTTAGACAGTCAGAGCACAGGCACCTCACTTCCCTTCACCATATCCCTTTCTGAAATGGATAATTTACTGGGTTTAATTCCACAAGGGTTATGCATGGGGAAGGGGGGTGTGTCACATGCTTGCAAGAACTTCCTTTGCGGGAAGGATTTAGTAACCCCAGCTCTTTACTCAACAGAACTGCCCCAAGACAGGGAAGGCAAGAAGAGCATGAAGGGAAATATCCTTCTGGTTTGCCATCGTGTCTCCACTTTAGTCTACACAAATGGTCACAGATTGTGTCAGATGAGAACAGAGAGACTGAAGGGTATAGATTACCTAGTCCAGTCCCTTACAGCAAACTTAAACTGCTATAGAAGCACATAGCTGATTTCAGTTGGAACACAGAGCTTTTCTCAGTTTGAGTCCAGCTGTAATCATTGAACAGTACAGCTTCAAGCAAGGACAGAGAAGTTGAATCCAAAGGAGTTGGTGTCATTATTTAGCACTCTACAATGATAGGAGACAGGTTTCAGAGAAGTCTGGGCTGGATGATACTCAACACAGGCAGACTGGACTTTGTGGAACACTGCCAGGATCTGAGTCACAGAATCACAGAATAGTTTGGGCTGGAAGGGACCTTGAAGATCATCAAGTCCCCACCTTGCTGTTCGTAGCTGCTGCTCCCTAAAGAGACCCTCATGTAGAATAGGTGAGGTGTGTTGGCACAACTTGTTGGCCCCCCAGTTGATAGTGACCCTGCTTGCATGTCCACGGCTTGCTGAGATACTTGTATGCAGCTCGTCACAGTGCAGTATAGAGCTCCTCTAGTTATATGTGATGATCCTTTGCAGAGGGAAGAATTTGATGCATAATTGGTTAGTGCTTGAAATCCCAAATAACAGTAGATTTGATTATTTTCTTCAACAAGTCTTTGGTTCTCTATAGAAATCTTCTAATTACGGGTTTTCTTTTCAATTTCCATCTTCCTTGTGCTCTTAGATCCTCTAAGCAGAGTGTATTTGAAACAAAAAAATCCATCTGACTCCTTGAGTACCTACATAAATGCTAACTACATTAGGGTAAGTAAATGTCTACTCTTTATGTGCTTTTGGGACAATATTTGATTTTCCACATGAATAGCTGATTTTGCCAAGCTGCCACTCATTTTATTCCTACCCATCTTCACTGAGAATTCCTAATACTTTTTGTCTACATTGGTGTGATAGAAGAAAGCCTCATGAGCTGTTTCCAACAAAGACCACACAGCACGAATGTACCCAAATGGTTGCACTAAGAAAACAATTTATCAAATAGTTGATAAAAGAACATTAAGAAACTGATGTATTACTGCTTGTTTACTTCAGTATTTACCATTTGATAATGTCCTACTGCTCTATAGTAAGGAAGAGGGTTGCCTTTTGACCAGCATTTTGGTAGCAAGCTCAGAGTAAAGAGCAGTATCAGCTGTATGGTTGCTCTCTGCAGTCATATTATCCACAAACAAGTTCAACAGTGATCTGTATCAACTGATAGTCCTAAAGTTATCAGTTAAGTAATTAGATAAATACTGCAACAAGCCTGTGAAGAGCAGCATAAAGAAATATATTAGCTATACACATGTACACTAGCACATACCCTCATTCACATTTTGCTCCCTACATCAAATGGTTACAGGATTTAACACCTTTACCAGCATGAGCCCTGTTGAACAGCATCGTTTCTGTCAGCTGTGTTATAATCCTTGATAAGACACCAGCACACAGTGCCACACAGTGAGCAGACTACTAAGAAAGCACTATTTGTGGAGTCTCCTTCTCTGGAGACTTTCAAACCCCACCTGGATGCCTTCCTGTGCAGACTACCCTGGGTGATCCTGCTCTGGCAGAGGGATTGGACTCCATGATCTCCGGAGGTCCCTTACAACCTCTAATGTACTGTGGTACTTCAGTCATATTTTTAAGACTGCAGTCCTCCACCTGCAAAATTAAATGTGTTGATTTATGGCCCAGATCATCAGCTGGAATAACTTGGCTAGGTGAACTGAAATTTGGTCCCAGAGCTCTACAGTGATGTTGCTTACCTAACTAACATTACATGAGCATACACATCCTCCATCCCCCTTTCCCTGCCTCACTTTACATACTGTGCTTTCCATGTGTTGTATGAAAAGGCACCATCATGCAAGTAAGCAGAGCAGTTCTTTTTGGAGAGCAGCTCTTCAGTCAGCCAGGCCATGCTTTGAGTCCTCTGAGGTCTCCCCTTTCCCCATGCCACTACCCCTCAGCAATAAAACAAAATTTCACATCCATGTATGCAACATCATGAGGCTCATAGAGCTGTCTTGGACAGAGACAGACTGGGGACTAGGAGGAGGACTGCTTACACCAGCTGAGGATCTATCCCATTGATGACTGCAATGAGTAACAGCTGTCAGGGAGAAAGGCACCCAAAAGGAAGAGCCATGGCCAGAGGCTCTCCCACACCACCTCGAGCTGTTTTCCATTCACTCATCTCCTTTATACATTGCCAGGCTCTCCTCATTGCAGTTGGGCATGCTGCCCCTGCATGAGCTCACAAGTCCTCCTCCTCACTTGAAAAGTAAGAAGGCAATCTCTTGTTCTGCCTCTTTCTTCTTGCTTTCCCACTTTCTGTTCTGACCTTTTTTCCTACTTCCTACATGTTTGTGTGTCTCAGGACTTTCTATGCTGACCTGCAGTCCCTCCTTTAAGGTCTTATAAAGGTGCTTCTCCCTTAGCAAAGACACATAGCAGAGTCTTTGACTCCCCAAGCATTCATGTATTTGAAATCTTTTTGCTGCCATGGATCTTTGTAGTAAACCAGTTTTGTAGTTGTTTTTTTTTTTTTGTTTGGTTGGGATTTTTTGTTGTTGCTTGGTTTTATTTTATTTTCCTGTGGCTTGCTGACTGTAAACTTAATCTTGTAAACACTGCAGCAATATAAATCATGGATTAAAGTACTATTGGATGGTGGAAAGCCCCAATGCTTTGGATTAAAGTACTGCTGGGTGATGGAAAGCCCCAATGCTTTGGATAAAAGAATAACCTAGAAGAAACTAAGTGAGCAGGGAAATGTGAGAGGGATTGATGTATTCTCAGGACCATTTCAGTCGTTTCCAGAGGAAAAACTGTTCTGCTGAAAATTCCCTGATCTGCTCTACTGTCATTAATAAATGCTTTCCGTTCAGATAACTTCTTTTCTTTCTTGATTTCAGGTCCACTTTTCTACTCTCTCAGCACATTACCTGCAGATTTGGATGGCCACGTGAATTTAACTTAAATGCTTTTGTGTCTGTTTCTAAACCAGGGGTATGGAGGTAAAGAGAAGGCTTTCATTGCAACTCAGGGACCCATGATTAATACAGTGAATGATTTCTGGCAGATGGTTTGGCAAGAAGACAGCCCTGTCATTGTTATGATCACAAAGCTGAAAGAAAAAAATGAGGTATGACAAGCAGCCAACCTGAAAAGTTATTCCTACAGCTCCATACTGTAGAAGGATCCTTAGCAGATTTGGATGGAAGCTAGCAGGTAGCCAGCTCTTAAATAGTCTGCTGATGGACCATGTGAAAAGTAATGCTGAGGTAGCCAAATAGACCAACTGGAACTTTGTCTGCTGTTAGTAAATTGGCACCAAGTTGGGGGGCAGTGTTGATCTGCTGGAAGGTAGGAAGGCACTTCAGAGAGAGCTGGTCAGGCTGGGTGGCCAACAGGATGAAGTTTGCCAAGTGCCTTGGCCACAATGAGCCCATGCAGGCTACAGACCAGGGGTGAGTGGCTGGAGAGCAGCCTGGCACAGAGGGACCTGGCAGTGCTGGGGGACAACAGCTGAACAGGAGCCAGCAGTGTGCCCAGGGGGCAGGGAAGGCCAAGGCTTGGATCAGGAATAGTGTGGCCAGCAGCACCAGGGATGGAATTCTGCCCTGTGCTGGGCACTGGGGAGGCCTCACCTCCAGCACTGTGTGCAGCTCTGGGCACTCACTGCAAGAGAGATCTTGAGGGGCTGGAGCAGGTCCAGAGGAGAGCAATGAGAGTGGGGAAGGACTGGAGGGAAAGTGATGAGGAGAGGCTGAGGGAGCTGGGGGTGTTCAGCCTGGAGAAGAGGAGACTCAGGGGGGACCTTAGCACACTCTACAAGTACCTGAAGGGAAGTTGTAGTCAGGTGGGGGTCAGGCTCTGCTCCCAGGCAGCTTGGGACAGGACAAGAGGGCATGGCCTGAAGCTGTGCCAGGGGAGGGTTAGGTTGGATGTTAGGAAGCACTTCCTGATGGAAAGGGGAATTAGAGACTGGGATGGACTGCCCAGGGAGGTGGTGGAGTCGCCATCCCTGGAGGTGTTTAAGGCAAGATTGGATGTGGCACTTAGTGCCATGGTCTGGTGGTGTGGTGGGGTTAGATCATAGGCTGGGCTTGGTGATCTCAGAGGTCTGCTCCAGTGTCAGTAATTCTGTGATTCTGTGAACAGCATAGCAATCCTAAGAGGTGTGTTTGAAAAAGACAAAGGAATTCCATTTTCTAGATCTGTGCTGTTGCCTTTGTGGTTTTACACAACACCTCCCTGCTCTGTGGGTCCCCTCTGTACTTGTCGTTATTTTCTGCTGTATAAAGAGTAGATGGTTACAGCCATGACTGGAGGTTTCCTGACATGGGTCAAGTTTGCAGCATGCTATAACAGCAGGTTTTGAATCCATTCCAGGTATCTCAGGTCTTCTGGAGGGCCATGGAGGCCCTTAGCTAGAATGAAAATCCATGGCTCTTGTACTTTAGTACAAAGTAGAGATGACAGTTGGATTTTAATTGCTAATGGCCATCTAACTTGCCTGTTACTCTCTGACTTTGGATCCATTCCCAATTACATCTTTAATAACTTTATTTAGTATTCATGTAAATTGTTGCCAGGCTTTCCTTGCTACTGCCAGCGTCCATGTTTGTGACTGTCAGACATCGGGAACAAAAAAACCAATTCACTCTCCCATGCAGAGGGCCAACACAAAGCTCTGTTCTGCAAAATCCAATGTTAAAGAAGTGTCTTGAGAAGAGAAGGCTGAGAGGGGATCTGATCAATGTCTATCAATAGCTGAGGGCTGGGGGTCAAGTGGAGGGGGCCAGGCTCTTTTGGGTGCTGCACAGCAATAAGTCAAGGAGCAATGGAGACAAACTTGAACAGAGAAGGTTTCAGCTCAACATGAGGAGAAACTTCTTTACAGTGAGGGTGACAGAGGCCTGGAGCAGGCTGCCCAGAGAGGTTGTGGAGTCTCCTTCTCTGGAGACTTTCCAACCCCACCTGGATGTGTTCCTGTGTGGACTCCCCTGGGTGATGCTGCACTGGCAGGGGGCTTGGACTTGATCTCTGGAGGTCCCTTTCAACCTCTAACATGGTTCTGTGATACTTTGAAGTGATTTACAGGGCTTGTGGACAAAAGAGAGATGGACATAAAGGAGTTTGACTTTTTCCTTGAGTCCAAACTGCTAGACCTAGCAGCAATTCCCAGTTCTAGGTAGGTGCCTCAACCAAGTCTCAGCACCCTGCCTGCTAAGCACCAGGGCCATCTTGCCCTGCTTTACTCACACCCCTGCTCTTCCAACTCACCTGCCTGTGATGATAGAGAAGCAAAGTTTATTCAGGTAAAGTTCTCAGTCTGAGTGATCAAGGACCAAAATCCTGAGGGCATTCCCAGGGCTCAAACTCCCTCTTGCTTTTAAATGTGGACTCAGATGCTATTCTCTATTCTTCTCTCAACCACTGCTTGACTTTTGGTCACCATGAGTTTGGGCTATCAGCAAGAACTTAAAATCCAGTGGATTTTAAGGAAGCTGTATGTAAAAAGTAAGTGGTTGCTGTAAACTCTCACAAGTGATAATTCCAAAAGAGCTACCAGTTTGCACTGGGCTGGTTGTGAACAAATACCTTAGAAGCCTACATTAAAAAGATTGCTCCTGAAAACACAGCAAACCTACCCCAGCCTCAGTGGCCAACAGAATACGTATTTCACTTAGGAAATGCTGACTCTTTAAACACTCAGAGCCTGACAGTGTGTAAGAAGAACGACTTGAAAGAAGTGCCCAATGTTTCCAGGCTGCCAGGAAGCCCTGTGTTTACCTGAGTTACAGAGGCTCTAGGCACTGCTGTTTATCCACATTGTTGTGGCCTGGCAGTGGTCATTTCCTCCCAACAGAAATGCTGAATGATCTCAAATAGTTCCCAGGCCATACAGAGAGGTTGTGTTTGCAAAGCCTGTCCTGCCCTGTCTAGAAACCCTCAGAACTCTCCCACCATTAGCAGATTCCTCCTAAAAGTTTGTTTGCTATTGAAAAAAGCAGACAAACAAAAAACCCAAAACAAAGGCAAATAAAAAACCAAACAAAAATGAAATAAAAAACCCAGAAAACCCTAAAAAATCTTAGCTAGTGACTGTGCTCAGCATGTTAACTGCACTGTTAAAGGATTTGCTCTCCATAGAGAAGGCAAGAGCAGATGCATAACAGAACTTGATATTTTTTGTTGACCTGCTTTATTTCCTATTTGAAAGTGTATTCATCCACTCATCCACATCCACCTTTGCAGAAAGGTGGAAAGGCCTTGAGGGTGCTGGTGGATGAGAAGCTCAACATGAGCCAGCAGTGAGCACTTGCAGCCCAGAGAGCCAAGCAGAGCCTGGGCTGCAGCAAGAGAAGTGTGGGCAGCAGGGCCAGGGAGGGGATTCTGCCCCTCTGCTCCACTCTGCTGAGACCACACCTGGAGCTCTGTGTCTATTTCTGGAGCCTCTATGACAAGAAGGATCTGGAGGTGCTGAAATGTGTCTAGAGAAGGGCCATGAGGATGAGCAGAGGGCTGAAGCTGCTCTGCTATGAGGACAGACTGAGAGAGTTGGGGTTGTTCAGTCTGGAGAAGAGAAGGCTCTAAGGAGACCTTCTTGTGGCCTTCCAGTATCTGAAGGGGGCTACAAGAAAGCTGGGGAGGGACTTTTTAAGGTGTCAGGTAGTGATAGGACTCAGGGGAATGGATCCAAACTGGAGGAGGGGAGATTTAGCTTAGATGTTAGGAAGAAATTCTCCCCCATGAGGGTGGTGAGACACTGGCACAGGTTGCCCAGGGAGCTGGTGGAAGCCTCATCCCTGGAGGTTTTGAAGGCCAGGCTGGATGTGGCTGTGAGCAACCTGCTGTAGTGTGAGGTGTCCCTGGCCATGGCAGGGGGGTTGGCACTGGCTGATCCTTGAGGTCCCTTCCAACCCTGACAATTCTATGAATCTAAGTAAACTCCCATAAGTGCCTCTCAGGAATGGGCCCCATTGCTCAGTTGGTATAACATCAGTCACCTCTGTTTGAGCTCTAAGGAACTGTGATGTATAAAGTAATGTGTAATGAAGTAGCTTTCAAAGCAGAGGCACTTGGAAAGCCTTAACCTCAACAATACATTCATTTATTTAGCACAAGTACCTTTCTTTGGGACACTGGTGCCCCAGTTCAATAAAGTGATGTGCTGAATATGCAGTAACAATGGGAATTATGAGAAACAATGATAAAGAAAAGATTTTGTAGAATTACTACCTTCCAGAAGATGAAAAGGTGGTCAAGGCTCACTGTGGTAACACTTCTTGTAAGAGATGGATAAAGACACAATGGGAAAGCAGAGTGCTGAGCAAAATGTTCATTTTAGCTGTAGGGACAAAAAAGGTAGAGCGTTAAATTATTGGATTTTCTTCCTTTCTTTTTTAATTTTGAGGTCTGATTTTAAAAACAGGATTGATTTGTAAGCAAGAATAATGCTGAAGGAATTAACAGTGCTTAAGGATTTCAGCAGAATTTGTAAACCTTGCCTGCAGAACTACACAATGTCTGAACACATTGCAAATCCACCAGCACAAGGAGAGGCCACAGCAAAGGAGCTCCTGCCTGAATAAAACCAGGAGGAACTTGGAATTCTAGGCTTTAATGTTAGGGTTAATTATGAGGAAAAACAACTCTGTGGTCACTGAAGGGCAGTAGTCCCCTCCAGAGGGTGATCCATCCTACTCTAAGAGAAAGAGACAAATCACCTCCTGTGGTGATACTTTAGGGCATGGCCATACAAAGCTTTATCCAGGAGGCTCACATCAACTTCATTTATTCCTGAGTTTGGTCAAGACAAATGACCAGTGGAAATTAGATTCCTATGTGGAGTGCAAGGATTTTATAGACTTCTGTATATCTTTATAGAGAAGTTTATAGGTTTCTGTTGACTTAGCCGGGTTTGTGGTTATGCTATCTACTCCACAGATAATGCAGATTTAGTTTGCCTTCAAAACTTAGAGAATCACAGAATTAACCAGGTTGTAAAAGACCTTCAAGACCATAGAATCATTCTCCCTGAGTAGAGGATCATCAAGTCCAACCAGCACTAATACCTGTTAACCAGAAAATATACTTTGGGAAGCAGAAATAAAGAATACTGTGCAGTATTCTGCCAGAAGAAAACTCATAGAATCATAGAATTGTCAGGGTTGGAAGGGACCTCAAGGACCATCCAGTACCAACCCCCCTGCCATGGGCAGGGACACCTCACACTACATCACATTGCTCAGAGCCACATCCAGCCTGGACTTAACTTCCATAGATGAGGCTTCCACCACCTCCCTGGGCAACCTGTGCCAGTGTCTCACCACCCTCATAGTGAAGAACATCTTCCTAACATCCAATCTGAATCTCCCCTCTTCTATCTTGGATCCATTCTCCCCAGTCCTATCCCTACCTGACACCTTAAAAAGTCCTTCCCCAGCTTTCTTGTAGCCCCCTTCAGATGCTGGCAGTCTGCTGCTGACAGATGCATTAACCAATGCCTGTTTATCCAACTCAGCTCATGTGAGGCTTCTTGTCAGCAGTTAGCTAGAACAGTCTTGTTAAGTCACTCTTCAAAGCTCATACTAGTTTTCTTTTAAGGTTTTTGTTTCACTGAGTGGGTCTGTAGGCACTTCTCCATGCATGGCAGAATAGATTTGGGGACTCAAATCCTACCTTTCACAGAACTGACATAAGCCTCTTTGAAGATGACTTATTAGTTTTCTGTTGGCACCATAGATATGGCTTAGGGTTTGGGAAAAAAGAAGATTTGGTCCTAACTTTGAGGGCTTTTAGTATATGAAGGCAAATCCTTGAAGCCCCCTCAAAGTATACCTCCCAGGCTTGATTTAGTAGTGACAGTAAATAGAGGTTGGGAGTAAAAAGGAGATCTGGGCCTGAAGATTTGTGGTAATTATTCATTACTCTTGGCCTATTTATTTAGACGTTTAATGTGGACATTTGTTGGCATAGCTACATGCGAAAATGAACAGGAAATGGAGATGAAGTAGAGGAACTGGGCAGGGACTGGCTTGAGAGCAGCCCTGAGGAAAAGGACTTGGGGGTGCTGGGGGATGAGAAGCTCAACAGGAGCCAGCAGTGAGCACTTGCAGCCCAGAGAGCCAAGCAGAGCCTGGGCTGCAGCAGGAGAAGTGTGGCCAGCAGGGCCAGGGAGGGGATTCTCCCCCTCTGCTCCACTCTGCTGAGACCACACCTGGAGCTCTGTGTCCAGTTCTGGAGCCTCTGTTCCAGGAAGGATCTGGAGGTGCTGGAAGGTGTCCAGAGAAGGGCCATGAGGATGAGCAGAGGGCTGGAGCTGCTCTGCTATGAGGACAGACTGAGAGAGTTGGGGCTGTTCAGTCTGGAGAAGAGAAGGCTCTGAGGAGACCTTCTTGTGGCCTTCCAGTATCTAAAGGGGGCTACAAGAAAGCTGGGGAGGGACTTTTGAGGGTGTCAGGGAGTGATAGGACTGGGGGAAATCGAGCAAAACTAGAACTAGGGAGATTCAGATTGGATGTTAGGAAGAAGTTATTTGCCATGAGGGTGGTGAGACACTGGCACAGGTTGCCCAGGGAGGTGGTGGAAGCTTCATCCCTGGAAGTTTTTGCAGCCAGGCTGGAGGTGGCTGTGAGCAACCTGCTGTAGTGTGAGGTGTGAGGGCGGTTGGAACTGGCTGATCCTTGAGGTCTCTTCCAACCCTGACAATTCTCTGACCAAAGAGAGCCTTCTCAACCTGAGTGTTTGGCTTTTGAACAGTTTTCAAATTCACCTCCTTGAGACCAGGGGAATTTTCTTTTAGGTTCAACTAATAGCTTCAGGCAATTTGCTCTTTTTGGATGATGCCTCTGGGATTTTCTGTATTTCCTGTATTTTTTTATCCCTCCCATCTTCACCTTTATCCTTTTCTTTTTTACAATTAACATTTGAAACCCTGTGAATTCCCCCAAATACCTCTCCTCAGAAGTGCCTGAACCATCTCTGTTTTCAAGGCTCTTTTTTTCAAAGCAGTAACAAATGGCATTTTTTAAAAGATGCATGGAGACTGTGTTTAAAAATAATCCATTGTGTCTCATTAACTGCAGCCAGCCTGGTAAATGAAAGTTATTTTAATGAGCAGCCCCATTTCATTGTCCACCCAGGAGAAGCTGCCAATTCTAGTTCTGGGAAAGAGTCAAGAAAAACACTCTTCTGGAGTGCCTGAGGGCTTTGTAGTGAGCCTCTCCTGCTGGCATTTATCAAGAAGTCTCAGGAGTTGACTCAACTATTGTGGATTGTCAGGGTACAATTGGATATTTAGACTTCTCTCTTTTTTTGCCCTGTTAGCACTGCAAAGCTACACTCCCAGGGAGGGGCATGCCTTGCAGATGATAGTAAGCTCTGGGTGTGTGTCACATGAGGGGGGAACCCTCCTGCTGGTTGAACACTGGTGGGTTTGGGTTTGGTTTTTTTTTTTTTGCCTTGTGCAAAGTTCTGAGTGTTTGCTTTGCCATTCCTGATGGCTCTGGGAAGACAGCAAAATGTAGGCTGTTGCAGTAACCCTGCAAAAGACAGGACTTTGAAGGAAGCCAGACAGACTGGCCAGCCATTCTTTCAGAACACCAGGCCTTTCCCACACCTTACACTACCAAGGTAATGAGCATCTGTTTTCAGAAAAGTGTTTCTCCAGCAGAGAGGAGAGGGTTGGAACAGCTGGTGGGGTGTCAGGCAGCCTCATGCTCACACCTGGTAGTGGAGCCTCCCATTTCACTGGGTCCTTTGTAGCAGGGCTTACTGGGAATTGGCCTTCATGGCAATTAATTATGTTGGAGGTTTAGTTTCGGTTTGCTGCATAGCTTAAATTACTGCCTGAGAGAGACAGAGAGAGAAATAGAGAGATAGATACAGGGATAGAGATAGAGAGAGAGAGAGAGATGGAGATAGAGATAGAGATAGATAGAGACAGAGAGATAGAGGGATAGAGATAAAGGGATAGAGAGAGATAGAGGGGGATAGAGAGGGATAGAGAGATGGAGAGGGATAGAGAGAGAGGGATAGAGAGATGGAGAGGGATGGAGAGAGAGGGATATAGAGATAGAGAGATGGAGAGGGATAGAGAGATGGAGAGGGATAGAGAGATAGGGATAGAGAGGAATAGAGACAGAGGGATAGATAGAGAGAGATATAGAGATAGAGAAATAGAGATAGAGAGGGAGAGAGAGAGGGATAGAGATAAAGAGAGAGAGAAATAGAGAGAGATGAGATAGAAGGGAGATAGATAGAGATAGAGACAGAGAGAAGTAGAGAGAGATAGGGAGAGAGAGACAGAGAGATATAGAGATACCAGCTTCTTCAGCAAGAGTTTGTGAGGAAATACAATTTCTTTCTGGGATTCTATTATTATTATTATTATTATTATTATTATTATTATTATTATTATTATTATTATTATTATTATTATTATTATTTAGAACTATCTGTTCTCTCAGTGTTTCTTTTACCTGTGAATTGGTTATTAACAAGAAGGCTTTCTTTAGTTGTTGGTGTGTTTTTTTTAATGTATTTAATGCTTGGCCAGCCCTGTACCGGTAACTGTGCCTTTCAACCACCTGACACTCTTCAGGCAGTAAGCATCTCTCTCCAGAGAAGTATTTGTGTAACAGAGATGATGGAAATGAATATGAAGTTGCAGCTGACTTGAAGATAAGCAAACTATTGCAGGAGAAAAAGAAACTATTCCTATTGCCAAGTGCTGTTTCTTCATCCCCCTTTTAGCAGCTACATGTCAGACACAGTGGTGAAATAGTCTAACATTACTGATTTTGTATATAACTTTGTGTAGCTCTAGCAAGACTGATGGATTTTATTTATTTTTTTAATTTATTTTTTATTTATTTGTCTAATTTGCAGTGAGTTATAAGTAGGCAACTCAGATTCTGCAACATCTTTTAGCATTAAGCCCCACTGAATTCAGGAAGGTCTAAGGGGACATTTACATGCTTGTTATGCAAGAGCTCAGGAAAGTGAAGAGGATGTAAAGTCTCATGAGGAGAGGGCAAATTCTGAACCTCTTGCTCAGAAGGAAATCCCATGTGGAAGGAGTAAACATTATAGCTTTAATTCTCTGACTTAAACAATGTTCTGGGAAAAAAATTAAATTTTTTTTTTTTAATTTTTGAATGTGGAAAATAATAGGTTTTTTTTAACTGAACTTTATTGAGGTTTAAAAGATAAAACAGTGCTAGAGATCCATATTTGAAAACTCAGATGCTGAAAATCAGGCCTAAGTCCTTCATCAAGAACCCTTCTGACACAAATAACAGCTCCACTGAATTAATCTGAATTTTCTGGAGAAATGAGATCTCAATATGGCTCCAGGGTCTGGTTTGTTGATGACACTGTTGCTTGCTTTCCAGAAATGTGTGCTCTATTGGCCAGAAAAAAGAGGAATCTATGGGAAGGTGGAAGTCCTTGTTAACAGCGTGCAAGAATGTGAGAACTACACTGTCCGCCAGCTTACAATAAAGGTAACAATCTGCATCTCTGAACCATTCTTCCTAGTTCTATCATCTATGATCTAATGCTTTCTTCATTTTTTTTATGTTAAGTGAGGCTAAAGTGGTTGAAGTGGTTATTTGTTTTTTTTTTTCTAAATGGCATAAATGTTTACAGGAGGAGTAAGTGAGCTGTGAAGCTTGCAGCTACGAGGTATGACTGAGACAAAAGCACTGGAACACTGCTCACGTTGCTGCTTGGTGTAGCTCTGGCAATAAAAAAAAGGCTTCCAAGAACAGTGCAAGTTTCAGTCTCTTCAGTTGGCTTGCTGTGAAGCCTTTCTAGCATTGCCAAGGCAGTGCAAAGGGATTTCAGGGAATGAAAGAACCAGCAGAGCAACATTCTGAAAAGGAGATGCTGCTCATGCTGTGTGCTGAGTTCATCTCGAGCCCATTTAAGAGGCTGAAAACATAAGGAGTAAGTAAGGAAAGCCTCATGCTCTTTCCATGGTTCTGACTAAACATTAACCATGCAAAATAAGGCAGATGCTTCTTTTCTGAGTTACTCCCAACATTATACATAAGTGCTCTTGGACTGCATCACCTGCTGCTCCTCACAGAGCATTGCAACAAACAATGAATCAGGAAGATTTGTTTGGTGTTTCAGCTGAAGTGGGCAGAAGTCATTGTCACTGAACACAAATGACTCCAGCCTATATTCAGCCCCTTTGCTAGTTGAAGGAAGTGGTAGCAGCTTCTGGTGGAGAGAATAACTGGATGGATGTGGCTCTGAGCACACCTGATCAGATGTGAGGTGTCCCTGCTCATGGCAGGGGGGTTGGAACTAGATAAGATTCCTTCCAACCCTGACATTTCTATGATTTTAATTGGTGTTTGATTGGTGTAGAAGAGCACTTTTTCCTGCACCTTTAACTTAAATATTCTTTCTAAATTCAGTATCAAACTTCTAAGATAATGTCCTTCAAAGGTAGTGGACATATATAATGATGTAGAGATCCAAAAGGCCAGAGCAAGCAATCTCTCCACATCTTGCTGCTGAGCTGAGCAAAACCTCTGACAATTCCCAACTGACAAGACAGTCAGCAAGTCAGGAGTCAGATGGACTGAGCAGAACAAACCCTTATTGCAGCTGGGTCCCTGGAAGCATGCCTGTGTTCCCTGCATTTGCATCCTCTGAGTCTAGTAAAAGAAAATAGAAATAATTGTTACATCTCTCAACATTTTGACTGTGCTTTTACCACAGCATTGAGAGACATGCAAAGAATTGTTGACTGCAAACGTGCACATAAAATCCTCCTGTTGTTTTCAGCAAGGGAGTCAGTCCCAGAGTGTGAAACACTACTGGTACACATCCTGGCCAGACCACAAAACCCCTGACAGCGCTCAGCCCCTGCTGCAGCTGATGCTGGACGTGGAAGAGGACAGGCTGGAATCAGCAGGCAGAGGTCCTGTCGTTGTGCACTGCAGGTAAGGTGCAATCTTTCTCTGAACTGACTACCCAAAGCAAACCCACAGCAAACCACATCAAACACTCCCTCCTCCTCCACAAGGAATCTACTTGGAGAAGAGTAAAATTCTCCAGACCCTCTTCAGGCTAATTGACTTTTACCCCTCATGTTTGAGTTGTGGAGAGAATCAGGTCCCTTTCTGCCAGCAGCTTTCCAACCTCACTGCTCCAAGCCTATAGCATTGCTTGGGGTTGTTTTGACCCAAGTGCAGGACCTGGCACTTGGCCTTGTTGAAGCTCATCCTGCCAAGGTTGGCCAGGGATCCAATCTACCCAAGTCCCTCTGCAGAGCCTCCCTACCCTGGTGCAGATCCATACTTGATGCCTTCTGCCACTTTACTGCTGACACCCTCTGTGCCTTCATCAAGGTCATCAATAAAGATGTTAAACACAAGTGGAACCAGAGAATGTCCTTCTAATAATTCTAATTAAATTCCATTTTCTTGCTTTCTATTGATTTGTTGCCCCCCTCTGCTGAAGTCTTAAGTAGTAGGAAGCAGCACTGGAGTTGTTCATATTGCTAAAAAGAAGTAGGTGAAGCAAAATGGGAAAAAATTAGAATAATTATTTTTTATTACTTGCTTTTTCTCATAACTGTTGTGAGACATCTCTTACACTTAGGAGAGTGATATTTTTTTCCCCTAGAAGTACATCAAACTTTTCATCTTGAACTGCTTCTTTTCATCTCCATATTTAGGAGATTGAGAGAAATGGAAGCCAGATTCAAACCACTCAGCTTTTTTTTTTTCTTTTTAAGCAGAATGTGATGAATAAGGAACTTTCTCAAATTTTCTGCAGCTGTTTTTATCAGAAATTGAAGTTTCCCTAAAGAATCCACAAATCTCTGGATGGCTACTGAGAGTTCCATTACTCTAGTAAGGGTCCTTAGTACTGTAGATGATCCACAGAGCAAGGTGTCCTTCTGAGGGGAGTGAGACAGCTGCAGGCTCTGTAATTGCTAGCAGGAATTTATTAATGATTAGAGACTCAGATATCTCAGTTGTAATAAAAATGAAGAGTTCTTCAGTGGCAGCTCCAGTCACATCCTGGGCTGCATTCAGAGGAGTGTGTCCAGCAGATCCAGGGAGGTTCTCCTCCCCCTCTACTCTGCCCTGGTGAGGCCTCACCTGGAATATTGCATCCAGTTCTGGGCTCCCCAGTTCAAGAGGGACAGAGATCTGCTGGAGAGAGTCCAAGGGAGGGCTCCAAAGATGCTGAAGGGACTGGAGCACTGCCTGGGGAGGAGAGGCTGAGAGCCCTGGGGCTGTTTAGTGTGGAGAGGAGAAGGCTGAGAGGGGATCTGATCAATGTCTATCAATAGCTGAGGGCTGGGGGTCAGGAAGGAAGGGACAGGGACAGCCTCTGCTCACTTGTGCCCTGGGATAGGACAGGGGACAATGGATACAAAACTGCAGCACAGGAGGTTCCATCCCTGGAGATATTCAAGGTGAGGCTGGACAAGGCTCTGAGCAACCTGATCTAGGGGAGGATGGAAGGTGTCCAGAGAAGGGCCACGAGGATGATCAGGGGGCTGGAGCTCCTCTGCTATGAGGACAGACTGAGAGAGTTGGGGTTGTTCAGTATGGAGAAAGCTCCAAGCAGACCTTCTTGTGGCCTTCCAGAATCTGAAGGGGGCTACAAGAAAGTTGAGGAGGAACTTTTTAGTTTGTCATGGAGTGACGGGACTGGGGGGAATGGAACAAAACTAGAACTAGGTAGATTCAGATTGGATGTTAGGAAGAAGTTTTTCCCCATGAGGGTGGTGAGACACTGGAACAGGTTGCCCATGGAGGAAGGTTGTGGAATCCTCATCCCTGGAAGGTTTTTAAGGCCAGGCTGGTTGTGACTGTGAGCAACCTGCTGTACTGTGAGGTGTCCCTGGACATGGCAGGGGGTTGGAACTGGCTGATCTTTGAGGCCCCTTCCAACCCTGATACTTCTATGATTCTATGATCCTTGCTGACTGCAGGGGGGGGGTGGGCTAGAAGACCTTGGGAGGTCCCTTCCAACCCAGACCATTCTGTGATTCCTCTATTGTCTGATCTAAATCTACCCTGCTCTAGTTCAAAGCCATTGCCCCTTACCACCACATGCCCTTATACAAAGCCCTTCTCCAGCTTTCCTGTAGGCCCACTTCAAGTACTGGAGGGCTGCTACAAGGTCTCCCTGAAGCCTTATTTTTTCCAGAAGAAGAAAATTTTAGGTTCTTGCTAATCTTGATAGTGGACATTCACTTCCTTTCACTTCTCTCTGAGGAAAGTGAGTTGGCCTTGCTAGTCACACGCTCAGGGACTCTGCCTTGCAGCAGCTCCATGGTTTCTATTTTCAGTCTTTTCGGATTTGATTGTCTGGTTTTTACCACTAGACTCCTTTGATCTGTGGACTCCATTCCCCTATTAATTTTCTTCCTTCTTTTCAGTGCTGGTATAGGAAGAACTGGATGTTTTATTGCCACAGCTATTGGGTGCCAGCAGCTGAAGGAAGAGGGAGTTGTAGATGCCTTGAGCATTGTCTGCCAGCTACGAGTGGATCGGTGAGTTGCAGAAGAACCATAAACCAGTCATTGGTTCTGAAATCATGACAGGAATGGCTCAGTACTCATCAGTTATGAGTCAGTAATGACTGACAAAATCTTTACACACTTGAATATTGCTTTACATGAACTAGCTGACATCACTTTAGCTGACTCTTACAACAGCATTAGCTGGAGGTTCAGGGTAATATTTGTTAGTTAGATCCTCAATAAGGAATATTTTTTTTCTGGGTGAAACTGTGAGAGATTGCACTGAATGAAATTCTCCTGAGAGGGTAACCCTGTGGTTGCTGGGCACCTGGCACTCCTCTTTTTCCTTCCTTCCCTCCTTTTTCCCTCCTCCTTTCCCTCCTTTTTCCCTCCTCCTTTCCCTCCTTTCTGCTGGCTGCAGCATCCAACTAGGACACAAGAGACTGAAGGGCACTCTGGAGGAAAGGATTGCCTGGGTTGACAGAGACATCCAGGCTCACTCTTTGTGCAGCAGACAGAGCCAAATCTGGTGCTTTAATATTCCATAAGCTGTGCTGGGGGGCCTTTGGAACTGGGTTGGAACACTTAAGCCAGGTTAAGAAAATAGCAAGGCATTTGTTGCAGAGTTTTGGGAAGTCAGATCAATTCCCTGGTTGAATTCACAGCTTGGGTGCAGGAACACTGTAAGCCAACATTGTTGCAGAGGGCTTTGTTTTGTGAAACCCTGGCTGAAGAGAGATTTGTGTTGGGAAGGAGGATGTGGTTATTGTGCACAATGGAAGCTGTTGGTTTGGTTGTACTTTTCTTTCTTCTGCTGCTGGAGGAAGCAGGATTTTGTATAAAGTAAATAAACAGGGGGGCACCAAGAATAGAGAAGGCTCATTCCTCCTCAGATGTAGCTAGCAGGGCCTGCAACCTCATTGCAAGTATCTTGCTAGATCCAGGGAGGTTCTCCTCCCCCTCTACTCTGCCCTGGTGAGACCTCACCTGGAATACTGCATCCAGTTCTGGGCTCCCCAGTTCAAGAGGGACAGGGATCTGCTGGAGAGAGTCCAAGGGAGGGCTACAAGGATGCTGAAGGGACTGGAGCAGTTCCTGGTGAGGAGAGGCTGAGAGCCCTGGGGCTGTTTAGTGTGGAGAGGAGAAGCCTGAGAGGGGATCTGATCAATGTCTATCAATAGCTGAGGGCTGGGGGTCAGGAAGGAAGGGACAGGGACAGCCTCTGCTCACTTGTGCCCTGGAATAGGACAAGGAGCAAGGGATGGAAACTACAGCACAGGAGGTTCCACCTCAACATGAGGAAGAACTTCTTCACTGTGAGGGTCCCAGAGCCCTGGAACAGGCTGCCCAGAGAGGTTGTGGAGTCTCCTTCTCTGGAGCCTTTCCAGCCCTGTCTGGACGTGTTCCTGTGTGACCTGTGCTGGATTCTCTGGTTCTGCTCTGGCAGAGGGGTTGGACTCAAAGATCTCCAGAGGACCCTTCCATCCTAACCAATCCTAACATCCTGTGATGTTAACTGCTTCTGACATGCATTTCTTCTTTAAATGGAAACAGCCCATAAGGGTCCAGATGCTGAAAAATAGATTAGGTCAAAGGGACAGTGCTGGATTTTCATCTTCTGAAGAGCTGTGAAAGGTATTGGAAGCACAGAGGAAGCAGATTCCATATGACTGACTCTGGTTCTGGATCATCTCCTCTGCCCTCTCCTCCCAAACACCATCATCATGCTAGAGATTGTAATGTGATCCTGACAGGGAAATGTGAGGCTCTTGGAGTGTGCAATCCTCCAAGGGAATTTCTTGACATAAAAATCTCAGGGAGAAAAAAAAATAAAAGATGGAAGAGCTGTGGGGGAAATGCTTATTCTGTTTTAAATTACCAACTCCAAAATGCCAAAACTTCTCTTCATCTTACTGGAAAAGATTTGTAGCATTCTCTCCCATGTTAGTATTAGAAGGTAACCTTATTCTTATTGCTTTCCTACTCCACTGTAGAGAGGTGGAAGCAGAAGTGCCAGTCTCAGCTACATGACTGACAACTCAATCTCATCAAAGGGTATCTGACTAAGGAACTTTCTGATATCTGTTAGTATCTTAAATAAGCTTGGAAAGAGAATGGAAAGCTGATCCAGATCTAAACATTCATAGCAACAATCTCAGTGACACAAAGCTTGTTAAGAAAAAGTGCCTCAAGTCTTGTGATTTGCACATTTCTGCCTTTTTTGTAGTTTCAGGTTATATCCATAGAATCCAGAGGTCCTGCTTAAGGCACCCCAGCTTTGCATATCCTCAGGCACTCTGTGAGCCAGTTTAAAAGACATCTTTCTTGGCAAAACTTAGCAACCAAACCCCCTTTTCTTTTTCCCCTTTGCCACAGGGTAGAATGAGTCCTACTCACCTGGTAGGCAGTTCACAGGAAGGGTTGCTAAGGCAGAGTTTAGAAGCCCCTAAACACTGCAGTAGCCACTGCCCCTAACTGGATTGAGAGATCATGAAGTGGCTTGAGTATCACTCATGCATGGACAAAGGTCAGTGAGACCAGAGAATTGTCAGGGTTGGAAGGGACCTCAAGGATCAGCCAGTTCCAACCCCCCTGCCATGGGCAGGGACACCTCACACTACAGCAGGTTGCTCACAGCCACATCCAGCCTGGCTGCAAAAACCTCCAGGGATGAGGCTTCCACCACCTCCCTGGGCATCCTGTGCCAATGTCTCACCACCCTGAGATCTCTGGAGGTCCACTCCAACCTCTAATGTGCTGTGATACAGCCATGCTCTGTGTGGATTCACAGCCAGCCAGCCCCACAGGTCTGCTCAGCTTTACTTTTTGGGTTGGTCTTTGGGTTTTTTTTTTTCTTTCCCCTCAGTGCAGCAGAAACAGGAAATGTTTGATGTGAGGCATCTTCAAGACTTAACTGTGCTATCAAGAGATGTTGCACATTCTTAACCTTACAGGCACATTCTTGGGATGGCATCCAGTGACTTTGCTCTTGGCTCCCCAAGACAGGATGAGAAGAGTTTCCAGTGTGCGTCAGTTCATTGTTTAAGTGTTTTGACTAATTACCTCAGGTTAGGGGAAAAAAAATAGCCCAAGTCCTGCATCACATTCAGGCTGGAGCAGACTGCATCCAGCTGCACTAGCAGCAAGCCAGAGGGCAGGGGGAAACACCCTTCCCTCCCTGTGGCAGAGCTGAGCAGGTCCCCAGGCCCTCAGGATGCCAGGGGCTGTTTCTTCCAAGCACCGCTCCAGAGAGTCCCAAAGAAGCAGAGGCCTCAGCAGCTTGCAGAGGACAAAGGCTGCACATGCAGAGGACAAAGGCTGCACATGCAGAGGTGCTGTAGCTCTGGGTCCATCCCTTCTGGGCATTAGGGACATGGGGAGAGGAAACCTCCCTGCTTGAGCAGATCTCCCCCTGAGCTGCTCTTTCACACAGCCTTTCTGGAGAAGCTGATATCTTAGGGTCACAAATAATTTCTTGTTCTTAAACATGAGTCTTGCACAAGAATAAAAGGGAGAATATTGGTAGATGAAAGATTGGACAGGAGCCAGCAATAGGCACTCATAGCCCAGAAAACCAGCCAGATCCTGGGCTGCATAAGTGTGACCAGCAGGCCAAGAGCATTGATTCTCCACATTTACTCTGCCCATGAGACCCCACCTGGAGTACTCCACCCAGCTCTGGGGTTCCCAGTACAAGAAAGCCATGGACATGCTTATGTGGGTCCAGAGGAGGGACATAAAAACAATCAGAGGGCTGAAACACCTTCCCTATGAGGACAGGCTGAGAGAGTTGGAGTTGTTTAGCCTTGAGAAGGCTCTGTGGAGACCTTATAGCAGCCTTCCAGTACTTAAAGGAGCCCTACAGAAAGGATGAGGAGGGGCTGTTTGTCTGGCAGTGTAGTGTCAGGATGGAGGGTAGTGGTTTTAAACTTGAAGAAGGTAGATTTAGATTATAGGTAAGGAAGAAACTCTTTGCAGGGTGGATGGTGAGGCACCAGAACAGGTTGCCCAGGGATGCCCTATCCCTGGAAGTGTTCAAGGTCAGGTTGGGTGGGACTCTGAGCCACCTGATTTAGTGAAAGGTGTACCAGCCCATGGCAGGGGGATTGGACTAGATCCTAGAATCCTAGAATGGCTCAGGTTGGAATGGACCTCAGAGGTCATCTGCTCCAACCTCCCCACCATGGGCAGGGACACCTCTCAATTAGACTCAGCTGCTAAAGGTCTCATGCAGCCTGGTCTTGAACACCCACAGGAAGGAGGCATCCACAGGCTCCCTGGACAGCCTGTTCCAGAGTCTCACCACCCTCAGACTGAAGAACTACTTCCTAAGATGCAGTCTAACCCTGCTCTGCCTCAGCCCCAAGTGGATGATAACTGATGTGTGATGCTGTGGTTCTGTGAATCCCATGGATAGTGGCACTGACCAAGCCCAGCTGTCTGAATCTCTGTATAAGATGCAGGTGCCCCTAAACTGAGAGAGATGTGCATTGGTTTGCCCATGCAGGATTCCTAAGCATCCTCACATCTCAGTCATGTTTGCTAGCACAGGACAATGTGGTAGTGTGGGTTCAGTCCCAGCCAGTCTCATCTATACCTTCCTGGAGATTTTGGCTGTGACTCCAGCACTGAAGAGGAAGGAGCAAGGACCACCCTTACAATCAGCCTGGTGCAGCCAAATTTGTTTTAAGCTGCCCCTCCTGCCAAATCACAGAAATCACAGAATGTTAGGGGCTGGAAGGGACCTCCAGAGATCATCCAGTCCAACCTCCCTGCACATCCAGGCAGGTCTTGAATATCTCCAGAGAGGGAGACTCCACGACCCCCCTGGGCAGCCTCTTCCAGTGTTCTGTCACCCTCACAGGGAAATAATTCTTCCTCCTGTTTCCATGGAAATTCCAATGCCTCAAAGTCCTTCTCCCTTCCTCTAAGCCTTGCACACAGTAGATCTAACTGGGGAAGCACACTCCCTTAGAGAACAGCTCAGGGGAACGTTGATGGGGGAGATGGGAAGGGAAGTTGGCTGGGAAGAGGTTGTGTGGGCAGGGCAGGACACAGCAGTGACAAGGAGGGAAGGAGGCTAGGCAGTAGGGAGGACCAGAGCAAAGCCCTCCCTTCACCTTCAGACAGAGCAAAGCAGCTGAAGTCAGCCAAGGGTTATGAATATGTGGATGTCTGTTGGCAAAGCTGAGAGGCTACTGCATCTCTGGTGAGACCCAACCTGGAGCACTGTGTCCAGTTCTGGAACCCCTATTACAGTGCTGGAGGTGCTGGAAGGTGTCCAGAGAAGGGCCGTGAGGACGAGCAGAGGGCTGGAGCTGCTCTGCTATGAGGACAGACTGAGAGAGTTGGGGTTGTTCAGTCTGGAGAAGAGAAGGCTATGTGGAGACCTTCTTGTGGCCTTCCAGTATCTGAAGGGGGCTCCAAGAAAGCTGGGGAGACTTTTGAGGGTGTCAGGGAGTGATAGGACTGGGGGGAATGGAGCAAAACTAGAAATGTGTAAATTCAGATTGGATGTTAGGAAGAGATTCTTCCCCATGAGGGTGGTGAGACACTGGCACAGGTTGCCCAGGGAGGTGGTGGAAGCCTCATCCCTGGAGGTTTTTTAAGGCCAGTCTAGATGTGGCTGTGAGCACAGCTTGAGACTGTGTCCTCTTGTTCTGGTGCTGCTTGCCTGGGAGAGGAGACCAACCCCCACCTGGCTACAGCCTCCCTTCAGGTAGTTGTAGACAGCACTGAGGTCTCCCCTGAGCCTCCTCTTCTCCAGGCTAAACACCCCCAGCTCCCTCAGCCTCTCCTCACAGGGCTGTGCTCCAGACCCCTCCCCAGCCTTGCTGCCCTTTTCTGGACACCTTCCAGCACGTTTTGTTGCTAGGCTGTCTGAAGGGCTCACATGGGCTTTGTCATACCTTCTCCCAGGAGGTGCCTGGCTTTGGCATTGCTCTCACTCACAGATTTGATGGATTCCATGAAGCTGAAGCCTCATGCAATATACATCTTAATGTCTTTCTTCCCACTAAGGCCATTTAGTTTTTCATCCCCTCCAAGGTACCTGGCAGCCCCAGGGTACGCTGAGGATAAGCTGAGGGCTTGGTTCTAGAAGCCTTGAATACCCTGGCAGATGAGATAATAAAAGTGGAATTAAGTAAACTTGAGGCTTCACCCTGTGCGAAGTGAGACCTGGAAGGCTTTAATATTGTCAGAAAGAGGCTGAGTTTCATTTCAGAGCTCAGTGGAACCACCCTCAATAAATACCACACCGCAGCTGATACTTCATGCTTAGATCTGAAACAGGGATCGTTATCAGGTGGAGGCATCTAGTCCAAGCTGTCTGCAACCAGTCCTCTTCATGGTCAGGTTAATCTTTAGTATTGTTGGTGCTGCAGTGAGTCACTGCTGTAGAATTTCTTCTTCTACTGTTCAGACCAGATGCATTGCAGGCGTTCAAAAGAGGACAGGAAGAGCTGTTCCCAGCACAGGCACTCTGGAAGTCACCAGTAAGGCACAAAAATGAAAAGCCAGATGCTGGCTACTCCCTTGCTCCATCAGGACTATTGCTGTGTCTGGGTACCTGGCCTGTCTTGCTCCAGTGACTGAGCAAAATTCACCCTGTCCTGAATTGGAAATGTAGGCTTTAACAATACAGATCCCAGATGTTTGCCTCTCTAGTGCTTACCCTGACACAACTGGGATCAGAATCACAGAGACGCAGAAACATTCAGGTTGGAAAAGCCCCTCAGGAGCACCAAGGCCAACTCAGAACCTTACTCTACAAGGCTCACTCCTATACCACAGCCCCAAGCACCACAGCCAAACCACCTTCAAACACAGCCAGGCTTGGGCACTTCACCACCTCCCTGCCCACCACATCCCAGTACCTGACCACTCTTGCCCTCAAAAAAGGTTTCTACTCTCCAGTCTAAACCTACCCAGTGGCAGCTTGAGGCCATTCCCTCTTCTTCTATCACTAATGACCTGGGAGAAGAGACCAGCACCAACCTCTCCACAACCTCCTTTCAGGGAGTTGTAGAGAGCCAGGAGGTCTCCCCTCAGCCTCCTCTCTTTCACACTAACCATCCCCAGCTCCTTCAGTCTCTCTTCATCACATTTCTTCTCCAGGCCCTTCACAGCTTCCTTGCCCTCCTCTGCCCTGGCTCCAGCACCTCCACATCTCTCTTGTGCTGAGGTGCCCAAAACTGGACACAACACTCCAGGTGTGGGCTGGTTCATGCTGGGCATGTGCTGAATGGTGTGAGCTATGGAGAAAGCACTTCTGCTCAGGCAAACCTCTCACTCACTCAAGCAAACTAAGTCCAAAATTCAGAAGAGGACTTCTGTTCCCTGGTGGCTGTGGGGCTGTTGGGTTCTCAAGCCAGAAGATTTGACTGCAGTGTGTTTCCCTTTCAGGGGTGGAATGGTGCAGACCAGTGAACAGTATGAATTTGTGCACCACGCACTAAGTCTGTACGAAAGCAGACTTTCTGCAGAAGCTGTCCAGTGAAGCCAAGGAGGGAGAAACCCAAATGTCAGTCTCCAGAGGTAATTTGGTTCATTACCTACCAGCAGCTTCTTCAAGGAGTTTTACTGCCATGAGCAGAGCGCCTGTGAGGCCGACTGCTGAAAGGATTATGGACAGGTGGGCAAAGATGTCTAGAGATTGCTGGCCCCCTACTGTACATGAATGTATTGTGACCTTCCCTGCTATGATTTCTAAAGAGGGCACTGTCCTGAAGCTCCACGTGGGGATGTTGACATATTTCTCTAAAGGTGGGTTCCTCCTGTAATGCTGGCAGCTGCCCTGTGGAATGTATGGAGGTGCTCCTGCCACAGCCAGATGGACTTTGGATCTTCGGCAGAAGAGATGTTTATCAAGTGTATAAATGCTTTAAGTGTCTTGTGAATGGACTGTCAACTGTACTGTAAAAGTGCTATTACTGATTATGTGGTGAGCTTGTTTCTTGGCCACATAATAATATTCTTGCTGCTAAAAAAACAAAAATTAAAAAAATTGCAAGTGTTCGATTTGTGGATTTTAAAATTAACACAACACACGCACAAAACTGATTAAAAAAAAGAAAGGTAAAAAAGAAAAAGGTAACAAAAAGAAAGGTAAAAAAGAAAAAGGTAAAAAAAAGAAAGGTAAAAAAAAAGAAAGGTTAAAAAAAGGAAGGTGAAAAAAAGAAAGGTAAAAAAAGAAAGAAGATGGGGTAATAAAAAAGAAGAGGGAGATGGGGAGATAAAAAAAAGAAAGATGGGATTAAAAACAAGAAGATGAGATAAAAAAAGAGATGGGGAGATAACAAAAATAGAAGATGAGATAATAAAAAAGAAAGAAGGTGAGATAAAAAAGAAAGACAATGAGATAAAAAAAGAAAGAAAAGATGAGATAAAAAAGAAGATGATAATTAAAAAAAGAAAGATGATGACATAATTAAAAAAAAGAAAGATGAGAATTAAAAAAATGATGAAGTAATTAAAAAAATGAGATTATAAAAAAAAAGATTAGCTAATTTAATAAGAAAGAAGGTGAGACAATAAAAAAAAGAAGGTGAGATAAAAAAAAGAAAAAAGATGAGATAATAAAAAAAAGAAAGAAGGTGAGATAATAAAAAAAAAAATCCCTAAAAGTCTTGGGTTTTTTGAAAACTCTTGCAAAGCAGTGACTCTTTTCTATGGGAATCTCTATGTTCTTGATCCTATTAACTATTAAGTGTGTATTGGCTGTAGGTCTCACAGAGCAGTTGCAGAGCACAATGTCTGTTTGTTCAGTGTGTTTGTATTTACCCCTCTGCTGTTGACTGTCTTAGAAGATGCTTCTGCTGCAGCCCCCAGCCCAGTGTGTTTGTAAATCCTGGAAGTCATCTTCCTTTTCCAAGAGACTTTGTAGCATATATTAAATGGTAAGGATTTGAAATATGTCTGTCCTTTTATTAACAAGGGATTTGGGTTGTTTGGGGTTTGTTTTTTTTTTTTTTTCTCCTGTTGTTTTATCTGCTCTATCTCTTTCCAGTGAGAGGTAGCTGCCTTCAGTGATCTGGACTGTTCCACACGGGGGTTATACAGGCAAGAAACTGCTGCTATGACTGTTTCCTTTTTACTGTTCAGCAAGAGGTTGTTTTAAAGAGAAGTGTGAAGTTGACTTGTTATGACTTACAGGACTCAGAGGTCTGTTTACAGGGTATAATGAGTTTTTAATGCAGTGATGTTGACTTTGCTTCATACTGCTAATAAATGACTCTTGATATAAAACATTTGCCCAGGTCTTTTATTCTTTTCCAGAGGAGTGAATGCAGCACACACTATTGTACCCCTAGAAACAGGCACAGCCCAATACCATTCCAGAACACTGGAGAACCAATCCAGAAGATGCAGGGAACCTCCCACTGACATGAAGCAAGGTGGATCACCTGATGGGAAGGCAAAACCAGCACCACTTGATCCCTCAGGGGGAGTTTGTGTAAGACTCAGAGATTTGCCTCCTCCTTATCCTGTTCTCCACCAACCCCCTCCCTCCTCTGTTTGGCTTTTAGACCTTGTGGAGTTAGAAGTATCACTATCAGATTTTTTTTCTTGATTATGTAGAGTTGCAAAAGATGTGTGTTTGGTCCCTGGGTGGTACTGCATTTACTCCTTCAGCACCATCCAGACCACCTGCAGGCTTGCAATGCATTACGCAAAACTAGGATCCCTTTTCTTTCAGTCTAAAGAGGTTCAATATCATCTCTTTTAGCTCCCCAGGTGTTTGAAAGCCTCTCTCTCTCTCTCCCTCTCTTCTGCTTGTAATTTATTTTTTTTTCCAAAACAAAGCAACTGGTAAACTCTGAAGAATCACATAAAAGGACAAAGTGGTGTAAAACTCCCCAAAACAATTGAATAGAAGGAAGTGCTCGTCACTGACTTTTTCCCCCCGTGAAGGCACATTTCCTTCCTAGCCTTCGCTTCACTTATCTGAGGTGGGTTTTTTTAAGAGAAGCATGGGGAGTTGCTAGAGGGGGAAAATGGATTCTTTATTTCACCTCCTGCTTTCTACCTGTCTTGCCTTGACGTTCTCAGGTAAGTGTCTCTCCCTCCGCCGTGTCGCTCTCTGTGCCGCTGAGCAGAGTCCTGCAGCAGGGCTGGTGACTTGACAGACCTGACTCCTTTCTTTGCTGGGCTTCATGCAAGAGGAATGGGGGGCAGGGCCAACGGAGCCTCTTCTGTTTAGATTTCTTTTCAAAGGAGAATAAACTGTCTCCTTCTATGCTGGAGATGCTACTTCTTTTTCTCCAGAAGGTATCTTGCTAGACGATCCAGGAGCTGAGCTTTGGGGCAAGCGTTTTGAAGGGGAGCTTTCAATTTGTTTTGCTTAACTCCTACTTTGTGAAACTTCCAGAGCCAGCAGCTTTCTGTGATGCTTAGTTAGGTCTGTGAGCACAGGGGAATGCCAAACCTCTACCAAGGGAGGTGCTGCATTTAGCATTTTGTAACTAGTGAAGCTGGAGATGTCTGAGTAACTGAGACTGAGAAAAAAAAAGAGAGAGAGAGAGAAAAACCTAAGCAAGAAGTGGCAGGGAGACTGCATTTGAAACAACCAACTCCGTGTTCTGTAACCAGGACAGCTTTTGTGTTGGTAACTTCGGAGTTTTTCTGATTGCACTTCTCTTCATCTGAGGGTTTGATGTTGACCTCTAAGTGTGGTAGCACAAAGAGATAATCTACTGTGAATTGGGATGGTCACCAAACTAACAGCTAGAGAGGCTGGAGTAAATCCAGCACAACAGAGGCACTTCCTATCAGTAAAGAGCCTCCATTCCTGTAGCAGCACAGGCACAGAGATTTGGCCATGTCCTCTTGCATGCTTGCTTCAGAGACACAACAGGTTTCACTCAAACCATTCCCAGGCAGTAAATTGTGTTGTAAAAAGAGCTGTTGTAACACTGAGAGGAAAACTGAGCACTCCTGTAGATCTTTGTGCTTTCAAGGAGTAAGGTATTGAGAGCTGGAATTGAAAGCTCATAGTTCTCGGAGTACTTTGCAGTCCAGTTCCTTTTTTTTTTTTTTTTCCCCTTCATTTTTACACCTAATGAGAGTCAAGCTGACCTTTGCCACAGTAGTTTGCTTTTTGTATCACAGGATCACAGAACATTAGAGGTTGGAAGGGACCTCCAGAAATCATCCAGTCCAACCCCCCTGCCAGAGCAGCATCACCCAGGGGAGTCCAGGGCTCTCAGTCTCTCTTCATATGGGAGATGCTCAAGTCCCCTAAGCATCCTCCTGGCTCTCCCTTGGACTCTCTCCAGCAGGTCTCTGTCTCTCTTCAACTGGGGAGCCCCAAACTAGACACAGTATTACAGCTGTGGTCTCAGCAGGGCAGAGCAGAGGGGAAGAAGAACCTCCCCAGCCCTGCTGGTAACTCTTTACGCTACCAGCACTTGCATCATGTGAGTTGTACATTTGGAGTTGTTAAAAATAGGTTCAGCATATGGAAAGTTAACGAAAAGTTCAAGGCACAGAAAGTGGGAAGAGAGATTTATTTGCTGGTGGATTTTTAAATCATGGAGAATTTGCTTTGGTTTGGTTTTGTTCTTTGGTTTGGTTTAGTTTTGTTCTTTGGTTTGGTTTGGTTTCATTTCGTCTTGTTCTTTGGTTTGGTTTGGTTCTTTGGTTTGGTTTGGTTGTTTGCTTTGGTTCTTTGGTTTGGTTTTGTTTCGTTCTTTGGTTTGGTTTGGTTTGGTTCTTTGGTTTGGTTTGGTTTTGTTCTTTGGTTTGGTTTGGTTCTTTGGTTTGGTTTTGTTTCGTTGTTTGGTTTGGTTTCGTTCTTTGGTTTGGTTTGGTTTGGTTGTTTGGTTTGGTTTGGTTTGGTTCTTTGGTTTCGTTTTGTTTCGTTCTTTGGTTTGGTTTGGTTTGGTTCTTTGGTTTGGTTTTGTTTCGTTGTTTGGTTTTGTTTCGTTCTTTGGTTTGGTTTGGTTTCGTTTGGTCTTGTTCTTTGGTTTGGTTTGGTTTGGTTCTTTGGTTTCGTTTTGTTTCGTTCTTTGGTTTGGTTTGGTTGTTTGGTTTGGTTTGGTTTGGTTCTTTGGTTTGGTTTTGTTTCGTTGTTTGGTTTGGTTTCGTTCTTTGGTTTGGTTTGGTTCTTTGGTTTGGTTTGGTTTTGTTCTTTGGTTTGGTTTGGTTCTTTGGTTTGGTTTGGTTCTTTGGTTTGGTTTCGTTCTTTGGTTTGGTTTGGTTTCGTTTGGTCTTGTTCTTTGGTTTGGTTTGGTTTGGTTTTGTTCTTTGGTTTGGTTTAGTTTTGTTCTTTGGTTTGGTTTGGTTTTGTTCTTTGGTTTGGTTTGGTTTGGTTCTTTGGTTTCGTTTTGTTTCGTTCTTTGGTTTGGTTTGGTTTGGTTGTTTGGTTTGGTTTGGTTTGGTTCTTTGGTTTGGTTTTGTTTCGTTGTTTGGTTTGGTTTGGTTTGGTTCTTTGGTTTGATTTGGTTTTGTTCTTTGGTTTGGTTTGGTCTTGTTCTTTGGTTTGGTTTGGTTTGGTTCTTTGGTTTGGTTTTGTTCTTTGATTTGGTTTGGTTTAGTTTTGTTCTTTGGTTTGGTTCTTTGGTTTGGTTTGGTTTGGTTTGGTTTGGTTCTTTGGTTTGATTTGGTTTTGTTCTTTGGTTTGGTTTGGTCTTGTTCTTTGGTTTGGTTTGGTTTGGTTCTTTGGTTTGGTTTTGTTCTTTGATTTGGTTTGGTTTAGTTTTGTTCTTTGGTTTGGTTCTTTGGTTTGGTTTGGTTTGGTTTGGTTTGGTTTTGTTCTTTGGTTTGGTTTGGTTTGGTTCAGTTCAATAACCATTGCATTTTTTCTGGCATTTTCCTCTTTCAGAAGGGTTTCTGATTATCCATGTCCAGAAACAGCAGTGTCTTTCAGAAAAGAGAGGAGTCATCGTGGAAAAGTGCAACATGACCAACCTCAACCAGCAGTGGCAGTGGACAGCAGAGGACAGACTCCTGCACCTCAGGTCTGCCCAGTGCCTGAGCATCTCCACGCGCTCCGCCCTGTCCTCCCGCAGCATCGTCGTCGACTGTCCCCAGGCGGTCAGGTGGACCTGCCAGGAGCAGGATGGGCTCCTGAAGGTGGCCAACAGTTCTCTCTTTCTCACAAAGCAAGGCCAGAAGGTGATGGCCAAGCAGAGTAAGAAATACCTTCACACATGGATGCAGCTGGAAGCCAGTGAGACGGGGAAGCCTGTGTATGTAGACCTGTGCTCAAAGCAAGGTGAGCTACCCCCTCTGGGAAGTGTCCTAGTAACACAAATGCCTCTTCTATGCTACCTCGGGTGTTTAACACTGTGGAGTTTTATGCAAACAGAAAAATGGTTTGCCTAGTTGAGAAACAGAGAACCATAGCAAGAATATCTGCCACAAGTGCTCTCTTTCTCACAACTAGAGGCTTTTAACAAGCCAGTTTGTATTTTGAAGATGTCTCTCCTTTTCTCTACTCCAAATCTTTGCATCACTTGTGCCAGCTCAGATCACTCTTCTTGTGTCAGCTCAGATCACTCTTCTTCTGTCAGCTCAGATCACTGTACTTTTTTTGTCATTTCCATTTTTAAACAGAATTGTAGGAACTAAGTCCCAGTCCTTTTTAAAAATGTGGATGTACAGAAGTCCTTCTCCTCCCCATTCAATTTGTCAGGCAAATCCTCCATCAGGGTGGTGAGACAGTGGCACAGGTTGCCCAGGAGGTGGTGGAAGCCTCATCCCTGGAGGTTTTGAAGGTCAGGCTGGATGTGGCTGTAAGCAACCTGATCTAGTGTGAGGTGTCCCTGGCCACGGCAGGGGGGGTTGGAACTGGCTGATCCTTGAGATTGCTTCCAACCCTGCCAGTTCTGTAATCCTGTGAAATCCAGATTCTATCTGTCAAGAGCAAGCAGATGTCTGAAAATCAAACATTTGTGCAATTCTTTCTCTGATTAACCCAAATGCATGATTAGAACAGACATGGCTTACAAATTCATCTTGACACAGTGTCACCTTGCCCTTAGATGCAGCATATGTGGACACACCCAAGATCCTGAAAATAACCAAAAACCTCAGCTGCTCTTGTAGCAGCACTTGGAGATGCATGGGGTCTGTGCATGTCCTTACAGAGGCACTGGTACACCTGTGTGGGTGATGGAGGCACTGCAGTGCTGCCTCATGAGGAGAGGCTGAGAGCCCTGGGGCTGGTTAGTCTGGAGAGGAGAAGGCTGAGAGGGGATCTATTAACTTGTATTAACTAATAGAGAAGGACTGCTTGGGGACATTAAGGTCGGGAACAGGCTGCCCAGAGAGGTTGTGCAGTCTCCTCTGCAGACTTTCCAACCCCACCTGGATGCATCCCTGTGTGGACTCCCCTGGGTGCTGCTGCTCTGGCAGGGAGATTGGACTGGATGATCTCTGGAGGTGCCTTCCAACATCTGATGTACTGTGAACAGCCTTGGTGACGGTCACCATGACATGGTGCAGTTTAGCATGACACAGGGTAGGAGCAGGGCAGTAAGTAGCATTACAGCCCTGGACTTCCAGAGGGCTAACTTTGTACTCCTCAGAGATATACTCACAGGCACCCCATGGGCTAAGACTCTAGAAGGTAAAAGAGCCCGAGACAGTTGCTCAGTGTTTAAAAGCCACTTCCTCCAAGCCTAAGCTAGGTGTGTCAGGCTCCTGACAGCTGCAGGAACTGAGAAGGATAAACACAAGAGTAAAGAAATTTTTTAGACTGGACATTAGGAACCATTTTTTGAGGGCAAGAGCAGTCAGGGATTAGAATGTGAGGGGCAGGGAGGTGGTGGAGTGCCCCAAGCCTGGCTGTGTTTGAAGGTGGTTTGGCTGTGGTGCTTGGGGCTGTGGTTTAGGGGTGAGCCTTGTAGAGTAGGGTTGTGGGTTGGCCTTGGTGATCCTGAGGGGCTTGTCCAATCTGAATGTTTCTGTGAGAATCTAATGCCCACAGTGCTGGTCTTGACCTCCAGATGCATGTCAAAATGTTCGGTGTTGAATGTGTAAAGCTAACCTTCCAAGAACATCTGTCTGCCTTCAGGGAAAGCAGTGTCTCAGCCTGAAACAACATCTGCAATCTAGATTTAGCTAAGATAGTAACAACTGAGCAAAGTCTTTGGAGCTTAAATGGTTTTAAGTTTTTCTCCTCCTGACTAACCCCATATTTTGATATCATTTGCCCTTTGTTTTCATAGTACCCAAAAAATCCAGTTATACTTTGGCAAAAGAATTGCATCCCAAACATCTTACCAGCCCAGAGAGAGTACAAGCTCCAAACCCAACACTGCGACTCCCTTTAATTCTGAGCCTAATTCAAATGCCAAGCAGGTGTCTTCAGAGCCTGGAGGAAAGACTGAGTTTGGGTTTGATTTCGGACCATGAATTTGGATTTGCATTGGGTTTTTTTGCCACACTCGTGACCTAAAGGACTCTTTGTGGCAATCAGCAACAGTTTCAATGTGTATCCCATCTCTGTTCAATCAGATATCACTTTACATCTATCATCAGAGAGTTCTTGCACCCACCTGTAGTTGAATCTGGCCCCTGGCTGAAACAGCTCACAGGAGGAATGGCCATGAGCTACCAATCTCCCTTGAGATTTCAGTTCTCCTCAAATTCATAAGGAGGATCATAGGATCCCAGGATGGTAGGGGTTGGAAGGGACCTCTGGAGATCTTCCAGTCCAACCCCCTGTCAGAGCAGGACCATAGAGTCCAGCACAGGTCACACAGGAACACATCCAGATGGGGCTGGAAAGGCTCCAGAGAAGGAGACTCCACAACCTCTCTGGGCAGCCTGTTCCAGGGCTCTGGGACCCTCACAGTCAAGAAGTTCCTCCTCCTGTTGAGGTTGAACCTCCTGTCCTGGAGTTTATATCCATTGCCCCTTGTCCTATCCCAGGTGCAAGTGAGCAGAGGCTGTCCCTGTCCCTTCCTTCCTGACCCCCAGCCCTCAGCTATTGATAGACATTGATCAGATCCCCTCTCAGTCTTCTCCTCTCCACACTAAACAGCCCCAGGGCTCTCAGTCTCTCCTCA
Organism: Indicator indicator; assembly: GCF_027791375.1. Lineage (NCBI taxonomy): Eukaryota > Metazoa > Chordata > Aves > Piciformes > Indicatoridae > Indicator > Indicator indicator. The sequence goes on along the minus strand of NC_072012.1, from coordinate 49,585,150 downwards.
CCAGGCAGTGCTTCAGTCCCTTCAACATCCTGGTAGCTTTCCATTGGACTCTCTCCAGCAGATCCCTGTCCCTCTTGAACTGGGGAGCCCAGAACTGGATGCAATATTCCAGGTGTGGCCTCAGCAGAGGGGAGCAGAGGGGGAGAATCCCCTCCCTGGCCCTGCTGGCCACACTTCTCTTGCTGCAGCCCAGGCTCTGCTTGGCTCTCTGGGCTGCAAGTGCTCACTGCTGGCTCATGTTGAGCTTCTCATCCCCCAGCACCCCCAAGTCCTTTTCTTCAGGGCTGCTCTCAAACCAGTCCCTGCCCAGACTATATCCCAAGTGGTTTTATTACTTACTGTTATGTGCAAAGTACTGAAGAATCATAGTGAGATCTACAAAGACATAAAACAAGTTGGACAAGGAATTCAAAATAGGGAAGTAACAAATTTTCATCTTGTTTTGTTTGAAGTCTAAAACAGACAAAGTATCAGGTACTGTGTATGAGCCAAAGCCTGAAGTTCAAACTGTGACCCCTGGTCCTTCCTGCATTTCATAAACTGTGAGTCTTTCATAGAGTCATGGAATGTTTTGGGTTGGAAGCAAACTTTACAGGTCATCCAGTCCAACCCCTTTTTCTACCACACTTTCTGGCCCTGTATCTTCTCTTCTACTTGGGCTTCTCTCTTCCCCATGGTCCATTTGCCTACTTCATATCAGAACCTGAGCTCTGAGCTTATTGAGTTCACATCCCACTGCTGACCCTTCAGGGGGTGAGAGGGAAGGTAGAGGAGCCCTTGAGCAGGCTGCCCAGAGAGGTTGTGGAGTCTCCTTCTCTGGACACATTCCAAATCTCACCTGGATGCATTTCTGTGTGGACTCCCCTGGGTGATGCTGCTCTGGCAGGGGAGTTGTACTCAATGATCTCTGGAGGTTTCTTACAACCTCTAATGTACTGTGGTACTGTGTAGAGGAGTCCAGAGCAGTGCACACCTAGAGCATGCTCCAAAGCACTGAAGCAGCAGTTGCAGCTGCAGAGTGTGGTAAGGAAAGCCTTGTACATCTTCTTGGCATTCTTGGGGAATCACAGAATCAGCCAGGTTGGAAGGACCTCTAAGATCACCAAGTCCAACCCTGCCTAATCAACCAGACCATGGCAATAAGTGCCTCATCCAGGCTTTGCTTAAACACCTCCAGGGACATTGACCCCACCACCTCCCTGGGCAGCGTATTCCCATGGCCAGTCTCTCTTGCTGGGAAGAACTTCTTTCTAAGATCAAGCCTAAACTTCCCCCTGCACAGCTTGAGACTGTGTCCTCTTGTTCTGGTGCTGCTTGTCTGGGAGAAGAGACCAACCCCCACCTGGCTACAGCCTCCCTTCAGGTAGTTGTAGAGAGCAATGAGGTCTCCCCTGAGCCTCCTCTTCTCCAGTGAAGGGAAAGCGACCACAGGAATGGTGGCAGAAGTGCAGGAAAGGCAGCAACTCTTACCCATTTTAATATCTCTGGGCTTTCATTTTCCCACATCTTGAAGTGTCCATAAAAACTGCACCAATCCCTCCATAGGCTCACAACAGGTTGGATTTTTGTTGTGTTTACCTTTACAGATTTCTCCAGGATAAATCAGAGCAGTGAGGATCAAAATTTTCATTGCACCTTTGAGACAGCCCAGAACTTTTATCCTAAAAAAAGCTTTCACTCAGAACCCTTTTCTAACTCCCTGAAATATTATTTTATATGATTTTGTTAGTGAAAGAGTTTGCTAACACCTGTGTGAGCCCATGAAATAACAGAAAGTATTTGAGCCTTCTTTCTTTGGTCAAAGCAATACATTGCCACTGGCTCAGCTGGAAAGAGAAAGGCATCAATGGCAGATCCTTGAGCACAAGACCTTGTGCACAATCTAATGGCACAGTGACAGAAGCTCCAAGGTAAATGCAATGAAGCCCAGGGCTTTGGTTTCCATAACTTTTCAGTCCCAGTAAGCCACAACGCAGAGAACAAAATCAGATCAGGGTTGGAGCAGTTCTGCTCTGAGGACAGGCTGAGGGAGCTGGGGGTGTTCAGCCTGGAGAAGAGGAGGCTCCAGGGAGACCTAATAGCAGCCTGCCAGTACCTGAAGGGGGCTACAAGAAGGCTGCAGAGAGACTGTTTGCAAAGGCCTGCAGGGACAGGATGAGGGACAATGGCTTCAAACTAGAGCAGAGCAGATTCAGATTGGATGTTAGGAACAAGTTCTGCACCATGAGGGTGGTGGAACACTGGAACAGGTTGCCCAGGGAGGTGGTTGAGTCCCCATCCCTGGAGATGTTCAAGGTAAGGACAGGGCTTTGGGCAACCTGATCCAGTTGGGGATGTCTCTGCTGACTGCATGGGGGTTGGACTGGATGAGCTTTGGAGGTCCCTTCTATGATTCTATGATTTCCTTCTCTTGTAAGCAGGCTGCTGCTCTGCAGCTGGCTACAGCCTGCAGCACACCCCACAGATGAAATATGTGCATGGTCAGGATGCCATCATTTCATCATAGAATCATAGAATCAGTCAGGGTTGGAAGGGACCACAAGGATCATCCAGTTCCAACCCCCCTGCCACGGGCAGGGACACCTCACACTACAGCAGGCTGGCCAGAGCCTCATCCAGCCTGGCCTTAAACACCTCCAGGGATGGGGCCCCAACCACCTCCCTGGACAACCCATTCCAGGCTCTCACCACTCTCATGGGGAAGAACTTCTTCCTCATGTCCAGTCTGAATCTCCCCATGTCCAGCTTTATTCCATTCCCCCCAGTCCTTATCTGGGGAAGAGAAGGCTCCCAGGAGATCTTCTTGTGGCCTTCCAGGATCTGAAAGGGACTACAAGAAAGCTGGGGAGGGACTTTTTAGGGTGTCAGGGAGTGATAGGACTGGGGGGAATGGATCCAAGCTAGAAGAGGGGAGATTCAGATTGGATGTTAGGAAGAAGTTCTTCCCCACGAGGGTGGTGAGACACTGGCACAGGTTGCCCAGGGAGGTGGTGGAAGCCTCACCCCTGGAGGTTTTTAAGGCCAGACTAGATGTGGCACTGGGCAACCTGATGTAGTGTGAGGTGTCCCTGCCCATGGCAGGAACTGGCTGATCCTTAAGGTCCCCTTCCAACCCTACAATTCTATGAAATTCAAGCTTATCAAGAGCAAATGGATTGGGCAGAGACCAAGTTCTTGTTCCTGGTCCCTCTTCAGGCTGGTGGAATATTTCTGAGGTCCAAGTGTTTGACTTCCAGAAGACCAAGCACTCCTTCAGCTCCTGCACCAGGAGTCTGTTACCCCTGGCTGCTGAGCCCCACAGTGTTGCTGGCAGCACCAGCTTCCCTTTTGTGGAGCAGCAACTTTCCTCAAGCACAATTGCCCTGGAACACAGCTGCCTTCCTGTTGGAGCTGCTGCTCTTTGTCCCTGAAGAGAGCCAAGGGGGTTTGTTTTTTAATGTGTTTTTAGGTTGGGTGTGTAAATCTATATTTAGGAACCAAACTGTGTTGCCTTTTTCCCCCCTGAGTGCCTGCTGACCACTTGATGATGTACTTGTTTTTAGCTGTCTTTCTATCAGTAAGTTCTACTCCCTGCTGAACCTGGAGATAGCTGAGAGGCACAGAGCAAGCAGGCCTAATTCTCCCCAAGTCCTTGGGGCAGCATTTCTGGCTGCTTACCAGAGCCCCATGGCTAAAAGGAGATCCCCAGAAACCAAGGCTGATGTGCTGTTTAGAATGAGTCCGGATTTGTGTCAGCTAAGGGGTTTGTCACAGCAGCTGATGAGAGTTTGAGCGCAGGGTGGCCCCTGCCAGACTCTTCCCTGGCCTTTTGGTAGAGGCCATGAAGGTCTGGGAGGTAGGACCACAGCAGGCTCTGCACCACAGGCACTCTGCAGAGAGTTGTTCTGGGCTGCATTCAGAGGAGTGTGTCCAGCAGATCCAGGGAGGTTCTCCTCCCTCTCTACTCTGCCCTGGTGAGGCCCCACCAGGAATATTGCATCCAGTTCTGGGCTCCCCAGTTCCAGAGGGACAGGGATCTGCTGGAGAGAGTCCAGGGGAGGGCTCCAAGGATGCTGCAGGGACTGGAGCACTGCCTGGTGAGGAGAGGCTGAGAGCCCTGGGGCTGTTTAGTGTGGAGAGGAGAAGACTGAGAGGGGATCTGATCAATGTCTATCAATAGCTGAGGGCTGGGGGTCAGGAAGGAAGGGACAGGGACAGCCTCTGCTCACTTGTGCCCTGGGATAGGACAAGGGACAATGGATATAAACTGCAGGACAGGAGGTTCCACCTCAACATGAGGAGGAACTTCTTCACTGTGAGGGTCCCAGAGCCCTGGAACAGGCTGCCCAGAGAGGTTGTGGAGTCTCCTTCTCTGGAGCCTTTCCAGCCCTGTCTGGATGTGTTCCTGTGTGCCCTGTGCTGGATTCTCTGGTCCTGCTCTGGCAGAGGGTTGGACTCAAAGATCTTCAGAGGTCCCTTCCAAGCCCTGACATCCTGGGATCCTGTGTGGTTATGTTTCCATACCTAAAGGGAAGGTAGAATGGTTTGAATATTGCTCAATAATAGTTTCCTTTATGTCCTTTCTGTTGATGATCTTGTGCACTATTAAGCAGTTCTTGTGGTTATCAAGAACAACCTACAGAGTTAAGCTTTCACTGGGGAACACACAACTTACCCAGCAGCAGCATGAGGATGATTGTGAAGGCTTGGACCAGACCTGAGGGTTCAATGAAGCTATTTGTATGGTGGTAGGAGGGGGCAGAATCAGATCTGTGGCATTGTTTTCAATGCCTTGATTTGGAAAAACCTTTGATCAAGATTTTTGGTAATTCAGTGGAGAGCTGGGAGATTTCCATTCACAGAGAAGTGCAGTCAGATGCAAAAGGAGAAGAAACTTCCTCTGGGTATCAATCCATTGAGCAAACCAATTCTTTTCAAGAGAATCCAAAGCTGGATGTCAGGTGAACATACTGTGCTGTGGAGCATGGAAGTATCTCACAGTACCACAGTACATTAGAGGCTGGAAGGGACCTCCAGAGATCATCCAGTCCAACCCCCTGCCAGAGCAGCATCACCCAGGGGAGTCCACACAGGAATGCATCCAGGTGGGGTTGGAAAGTCTCCAGGAAGGAGACTCCACAACCTCTCTGGGCAGCCTGCTTGAGGGCTCCTCTACCTTCCATCTCACCCCCTGAAGGGTCAGCAGTGGGATGTGAACTCAGTAAGCTCAGGTTCTGATATGCAGTAGGCAAATGGACCATAGGACATGGGGAAGAGAGAAGCCCAAGTAGAAGAGAAGGGCCAGAAAGTGTGGTAGAAAAAGGGGTTTGTGCTGTTAAGGTTGCTTCCAACCCAAAACATTCTATGACTCTATGATGGTGATGACTCCCACGAGGGTTTCCAATCTCACCTTTGTTTCTGGATGCAAATGAGAGTGCTGCAAAATCCTTTGTAAAAAGGTGTTATGAACAGAAACATTTACAGACACACAAATCTGCCATACACACCCTGGTGACTCCATGGGAGCTCCCCCACTGATCCTCTGGCTAAGAGCTAATCACACATTGCCCTGCTAAGACATCCTAATTGCACCCCAAGTAATTACATTGGGAAACTTCTGCTGCAATTTAACTCACTCATTTTTTTTTCCTTTTTTTTTTTTCTTTTAGAGAGTTTGTGAGCTAAAATTGTTATAAATGGCAGCCAGCCCAGTGGCTCAGCAGCAAAACAAGGTTTGGAGACCCCAGTTCAAGGACAGCCCAAGTGTCTTGGGCACTGAGCCAAGGCACACGAGCTGTGCTGCAGCAGGGGCAGGGCAGCTTTGTGTGAGGAGAAGGGGCCGGGGAGCAATCACAACCCCTCAGCTGTAATGCGATGCTACCAGAGGGAGAGGCCACCACGGCTTGAACCCTGCCCTCAGAGCCACAAAGAGAGGATATTAAATACATACCAGTGGGGAGGAAGAGCCATGAAAACGGGGAGGAAAAATGTGTAGTAAAATCTTTCCTGCACTTTGATTGCAGCTTTGGCTTTCTGCAAAGGAGACGTGACTGGAAAAGCAGCTCCCCCCCCCACTGCCTTTGAGGCACTTCAGCCATCTGATATGACACAACCCTGCAGCAGCCTGCCCAGGGGAAATGTGCAGTCTCCCTCTCTGGAGATATCCCAAACCTGGGATGTGTTCCTGTGTGGTCTGCTCTGGCTGCTCCTGCTCTGGCAGGGGGCTCGAACTGGATGAGCTCTGGAGGTTCCTTCCAGCCCCTAACACTCTGTGATTCTGTGATTGTTAGCTGAACCTTGGGAAGAGAACAGGCAGAGGTTAGCATGCTGTCTGCATGGCAGTGATTTGAAAATCCAAGAGGCATGTCCCATGGGGGTGCAAGGGACTTACCTTGAACAAATATCTTGAACAACAACAAAACAAAAACCCTAAAAAATTACCTTGAACAAATTATTTTGAAAAATTACCCTGAACTTAGATTATAGAATCATAGAATCAACCAGGTTGGAAGAGACCTCCAAGATCATCCAGTCCAACCTATCACCCAGCCCTATCCAATCAACCAGACCATGGCACCAAGTGCCTCATCCAGTCTTCTCTTGATGAAAGAGGGCAGAGGAAAATCTGGCCCATGTACTTAAACAGGGGAGGGTTGACCTTACAGAGCTGACACCATGTGATGTTTGATCACAGAAGCACAGAAAACATCCAGTTGGAAGAAACCTCTAAGCTCATCCAGTCCAACCTTCAACCCAGTTTAGGGTCAATCCTAAACCATGTCCCTAAGTGCCAGCTCCACAGGCTGCTTAAACACCTCCAGGGATGGTGACCCCAGCACTGCCCTGGGCAAACCATTCCAATGTCTGAGAGCCCTCTCTGGGAAGAATTATTTCCTAGCATCCAGCCTGGTGCAGCTTGAGACCATTTCCTCTGGTCCTGTCACTTGACACCAAGGAGCAGAGCCTGCCCTCTCCTCACTCCAACTCTACAGGTAGTTGTAGAGAGCAGTGAGGTCTCCTCTCAGCCTCTTCTTCTCCAGCCTGAACACCCCCAGCTCCCTCAGCCCCTCCTTATAGCCCAGGTGCTCCAGGCCCTTCTCCAGCCACGATGCCATTCTCTGGACACCCTCCAGCACCTCAATGTCCCTCTTATAGTAAGGGGCCCAGAACTGAAGACACCCAAGCAAGTGAAAAAGTTACAAGTGCAGATGCTAGGAGTGAAAACACTTGAGAAAGTACAACCTTTCTCTTCACCTCATCATCTTTGATGGATTTCCCCCCCCCCCTGCTTTTGCACAGTCTTTGATATAGATGCAAAATATGTTTGCACTGAAAACTTAAAATACCTGCAGAACTGACAGGTGCACTGAACATTCTTAGAAGTTATATTGATCCCAGGATCCCAGGATGGTAGGGGTTGGAAGGGACCTCTGGAGATCTTCCAGTCCAACCCCCTGCCAGAGCAGGACCAGAGAATCCAGCACAGGTCACACAGGAACACATCCAGACAGGGCTGGAAAGGCTCCAGAGAAGGAGACTCCACAACCTCTCTGGGCAGCCTCTAGTTGCCACTTAAAGAAGAGTTTATCAAAATGTAGAGCTGATTTTAATTGCTTTTATTTATTTTAGATCTCCAAGATGCAGAGACTTCTGTATGGAGTACTAGAACCACATCCCCCTCTTTGAACACCATAACCTCCAGGCCTGAAAGTCTGCTGAAGAGCAGCACTGAGATGTTCATCAGGAATGTGACTGAGCACTTCAGCAAGAATCTCATTGAAGACCTCTACTTTGACTTGAAATCTGCAGTGACAGAGAAAACCTGGATTCCAGCAACTACCCTGCAATACTCCAGCACTACAGAAGAGGTAAGGCAGAATGATTATTGATTGTTTTTTATTAAGCCTGCTCCACTTTGTGGAGCCTGGTAGCTATTACAGGTGAGGGAAAAAAAAAAAAAACAAACAGCTCCAAGACTGAGCTTTGTTCTTTATTTTGATGGGATGCTTTGCTCATGCTGATAGTGCCCTTTGCTAGAAGCACAGCTGCAGGGAAAAAAAATCTGCCTTTGCTGTACAGCACAGCCCCTGGTGTTCACAATGCACTGGGAGAATCTCTAAGCTTGAGAGCCACGCTTAGGTGATGTGAGGTGCAATGGATGTGGCAGGAGCCAGAGGAGCCTGGGGGCTCTGGTCTCAGTGGCTCAGGCTGTGCACTGCATGGAGGTCTATCTCTGATTACACTCTAAGAATCACAGCATGTTTTATGGCCTTACAACCATGGAACTGTCAGGGTTGGAAGGGACCTCAAAGATCATCCAGTTCCAACACCCCTGCAATGGTCAGGGACATCTCACACTAGATCAGGTTGCCCAGAGCCACATCCAGCCTGGTCTTAAAAACCTTCAGGGAAGTTTTATCCTTATTTAGGATAAATTACACAAATAATTTATGAAGCAAGTGAAATTTGAGTGCTTTAACTTGCTTTAAAAGGACCCCTGGCCTTGACCCTGGTCAGCTTTTCTACTGACCAGTGGGCAGAAGGGAGACACACAGCCACTTCTTGATGTCTTCTCTGTCCCACCCACCACAAACATCCCTGGCAGAGGAGGGGAAAGGGGATGCCAGCCCCATCCACTGAAGGACCTGAGAGTGGTCATTCAGGACCTACACATCAGTTTCCAGTCTTTCTTTCCTGCAAAACTGTATGTGGGTAGATTCAGATTGGATGTTAGGAAGAAGGTCTTCCCCATGAGGGTGGTGAGACACTGGCACAGGTTGCCCAGGGAGGTGGTGGAAGCCTCATCCCTGGAGGTTTTTGAAGGCCAGGCTGGATGTGGCTGTGAGCAACCTGCTGTAGTGTGAGGTGTCCCTGCCCATGGCAGGGGGGTTGGAACTGGCTGATCCTTGAGGTCACTTCCAACCCTGACAATTCTATGATTCTATGATTCACTGCACCCCTATTCCATAGGTGATGGAGGCAGTTTAGTTAAAATATATTTATTCTGGCTTGGTGTAGGCAGGTTGAGCTTATTTCTCTGTGCCCTCTGTCCATAAGCACACATCCTGCACAGAACACTGGTCCCCAACAAATGGAAATGTTCTGAGTAAACTGGTATTAGCCAAAGTGCCTCCAGCACTCCTGTTAAATAATTCCACCAGAATCCCACCAGGCACTGGCTGAACCAAAGCTACCCACCCATTCCTCTTCTGATTCACACATTTGCACCAAGCAAGCTGCTCAGACCAAAGCCTCTCAAACCAGAACCCTGGTGATCAGCATGAATCTGTGCCTTAGAGCCTCCAGTCATGTGTGGACATTTCAATCTAGATACAACAATCTAGACACACAGACTTCAAATCTCTGGCCAGTGTCTCTGTTTCCCTCTCCCTAAAAGTAGAGTTAAAAACATTGTTGTCAAATGACCAGGATTAACCTGTGTTTAACATAAGGATCACACAGGATGTTAGGGGTTGGAAGGGGCCTCTGGAGACCTTCCAGTCCAACCCCCCTGCCAGAGCAGGACCAGAGAATCCAGCACAGGGCACACAGCAACACATCCAGACAGGGCTGGAAAGGCTCCAGAGAAGGAGACTCCACAACCTCTCTGGGCAGCCTGTTCCTGTGCTCTGGGACCCTCACAATGGAGAAGTTCCTCCTCTTGTTGAGGTGGAACCTCCTGTCCTGTAGTTTATATCTATTGCCCCTTGTCCTATCACAGGGTGCATCTGAGCAGAGCCTGTCCCCTCCACTTGACCCCCAGCCCTCAGCTATTGATAGACATTGATCAGATGCCCTCTCAGCCTTCTCCTCTCCAGGGAGGAGAGCCCCAGGGCTCTCAGCTTCTCCTCATCAGGCAGTGCTCCAGTCCCTTCATCACCCTCCTAATGATGCTTTGAAAATTCACAGACAGAGCAAGCACTGATTATTCACAGTATATTAGAGGTTGGAAGGGACCTCCAGAGATCCTCAAGTCCAACTCCCCTGCCAAAAGCAGCATCACATAGGGTAGTCTGCACAGGAATGCATCCAGGTGGGCTTGGAAAGTCCCCAGAGGAGACTCCACAACCTCCCTGGGCAGCCTGCTCCAGTTCTCCATCACCCTCGCTGTAAAGAAGTTTCTCCTCATGTTGAGGTGTTCTTGCCAGGCAGACAACACCTTCTATAGTATTTGCCCAGGCTAGGTGCTCTTGTTTGTAGAGGTAAAGCCTTGAAGTGACTTGGCTGTGAGCATACCCATTTTGGGGACACACACACACACAGACACACACACACACTGGTGGCACTCAATCAAACCAAAGTTTGGTTTAGAACAGCCTTGGATTTCAAGTAAAAACTCAGCTTGCGCTTTCAAACCATGACAAAGGCTATGCAGAGCCCATTTCCTCTTGATTAGAGAGACAAGAGAGAGGGGTTGGTGTTTAAAGAAAAAAAAAAAGAAGTCAGGAAACCTTGGGAAAGTGTCTGAAAGGGACTTTGGAGCCTGCTATTAGAAACACATCCGGCCACTCCCAAAACTCACTTCCAGTTCTTTTTTTCTTTTGTAATTAGTTTCTTGGCTTGCCAGGCAGATTGGGAAAGTGTTAAAGGCTGGGGGAGTGCTGATTTGCTAAAAGCCCATTTATTCAGTACCAGCCTGGAAAGAATTATTGGTATTATGTTGGCTAATTCTACATAAATATATTACCACCAGTGAGTGATGGACCCCCTCCTGTTTCATTCTGACATCTGTGTCAGACCTTAGCCCTACTACAAGCTTTGTGCTGAATGAGGTACAGAAGGAAGTCTCCAAAGTCTCAGCAAACCAGTGCTTGCACAAAAGGGTAGTTTTGATGATTTTACAGTAGCAGGAATAAGAGTGAGTGAAGTAGGAACCTTTAAATTGTGGCCATTGCTGAGGAACAGCAACATCCCTTTTCAGAGCATAGCATCATAGCATGGCTCAGCTTGGACGGGACCTCACAGGTCATCTACTCCAACCCCCCTGCTATGGGCAGGGACGCCTCTCAACTAGACTCAGCTGCTCAAGGCCTCATCCAGCCTGGCCTTGCACACCCCCAGGGAGGAGGCAGCCACAGCCTCCCTGGGCAGCCTGTGCTCTGCAGAGTCTCACCACCCTGGTACTGAAGAACTTCTTAAGCTCCAGTCTAACCCTGCTCTCCCTCAGCTTCAAACCATTCCCCCATGTCCTATCTTTAGACACCCTGATGAAAAGCCACTTAGAAACATTCAGGTTGGAAAAGACCCTCAGGATCACCAACTCCAACACACTGTCTTACGTGGAAAAGACAGACAGACCTTTCAAAGTGTCTTCACATTTTACTTGTGGTAGGTTCAATTTTATAAGGTTGTTTCAGCTGGGTTTTTTCTTCCCCTTTCACATACTATATCTACTTAACATCTGAATTGGCAGGGATGAAATCATATCTGAATGATTTCATCCCTGCCAATTCAGATGTTGTCAAAAAAAACACCCTTACAATGTGAGTGTCACTTTCCAAACCCAGGCAGGTTACTCCAAATATGTAATTTCCAAAGAGGAGTTTGAAGGAATCCAGGCACCCTGATCAACCCTCAGATTTGCTCTTTTCCAGTGCTGGAAAAAAATATTGATGTTGGTTTTGTTATTTGCCTGTCACTGTCCTGCCTCTTTGGGCCACAGTCCCTCCTTTTTTTGTTTTTTTTCCCCTGAAGTACAAAAATTCTCTCTCCCAGAGTAGATCTTGTTCTGCAGTGGGTTGGAGAATGGCATAATAATGAAGACATATTTATATCACCACTTCAGGTGATGTTCACCGAGTTATTCAGCATCCCAAGCTTTTCACAGAATGAAGTCCAACACTTTTGTGCCAACATCCCTAGGAGCTCTGCTGGGACACATGAAGTTTTCCATGGCTGCAGATGCCACCCATGAGTGCTCAGATGTTCATTTGCTGTAGGGAAGAACGAGATCTAAGGTTTTTCAGGTATTAGTATCTTGTTTGACAGGCAGATGGCCAGAAAAATCCTAGAGCAGTGGCTCCCCTAATAGGCAGATTAGCATTTGTACAACCTAGCACCTTTTTCTCCCTGAAATGAGCCAAAGTGGAGAGGCTGAGAGCCCTGGGGCTGTTTAGTCTGGAGAGGAGAATACTGGGAGGGGATCCTGGGAGGGGATCTGATCAATAAATATCTGAGGGCTGGGTGTCAAAAGGGAGAGGACAGGTTCTGCTCAGTTGCACCCTGGGATAGCACAAGGGGCAGTGGATGGAAATTCCAGCACAGGAGGTTCCACCTCAACATGAGAAGGAATTTCTTGACTGTGAGGCTCCCAGAGCACTGGAACAGGCTGCCCAGAGAGGTTGTGGAGTCTCCTTCTGTGGAGCCTTTCCAGCCCTGTCTGGATGTGTTGCTGTGTGCCCTGTGCTGGATTCTGTGGTCCTGATCTGTCAGGGGGGGTGGACTGGAAGGTCTCCAGAGGCCCCTTCTGACTCCTAACATCCTGTGAGCCTGTGAAATGGTGTTGAATTTGCTTGAGGTGCTGCTTTAGACATTTAGAATGGCATGACCATCATACAGCACAGAAGATGCAAAGTCTCATTTCTGCTGAAGAAAGTGTCAAATTTGTCACCCTAAATTTATGCACTCTCAGATGTATCCCATGGCCACTAGATTATTGTCTATTTGAGTATCTAAAGGTCCCAAAACACTTCTGGCTAAGTGTCTCCTCCCACATAACCACCCCCCATACACAAACGTTGAGTTTTAAGAGGCTGAAATCTACACAAGAAGGAAATGGGCAATGCATGACAAACTGTGCCATGGCAGAGGCTGAGTTGGAGTTGCACACAGCTCATCCAGTGCAGCCTGAAAAGAGGAAGACTTCCTTGGTTTCTCTGGTGTGTGCAATTTCACCTTGGGAGTTACTTAGGGGATGTGAGAAAGAATTGTTTCAAGGACACAAGTTGATGTGAAACAAAACAAAAAGCTGAGCTAACTTGGCTGCTGCCTGATGGGCTACTCTTTCACCTGCTTAGGGCGCTGCAGGCAGCAGCCTGGCAATGGGCTCCTTGCCACAGTGTCTCCAGAGACAGTGCCACAGGGCCAGGAGAGAAGGGAGGCCTTGGTTGTTTGCAGCTAGCCCCTAAAAACATCAGCCTTTGGCTGGAATGGTGGCTTAGGAATGGCTGAGGCCAAGAGAAGGGTGGGTCAGGAGAATGGAGTGGCTGGTAGGGATGGCAGGCAGGAGGAGATGCAGGTGTGCAGGGTGAGGTGGGCAGGAAGGGAGGCAGCCATGAGGGGTGGCAGCCATGAGGGGTGGCTGAGAAGGGGGCACGAGAGGCAAGATGGCCATGAGGTAAGGTGAGCATGGGGCAAGGCAGCCATGAAATGAGGCAGGCATGGAGCAAGGCATGCAGAAGGGAAGGCAGGCATGAGCTGCAGCAGCTGAGAGGCGAGGCAAGCTGGCGTCAAGCGAAGCGCAGCCGGCATGGGGCAGGAGTGCTGCAGTCCCCCGCCAACAACGGCAACGCCGGAGGAGCCGAGGGGCCCGCAGGAGCCAGGAGGAGCACGGAGAGAGAAGCCCCAGGGGACAGTCGACATAGGGAGGAAGCGGCGAGGAAGGAAGGGAGGTGGGGTGGAGTGGGAAAGGAGCCGGGAGGAAGGTGGGAGCCATGGGGAGCGAGGTGCGGCACCCCGGGACCGGCCGGCTGGGGGGGCGCGGGGTGGGCGGCAGGTCCTGGGTCGCCGCTCTTGGCCCCCCGCAGCGAGCCGCAAGGAAATCGCCTCTTGATTGCGGAAGTCGGCGGGAAGGGCTCCGGCAGAGTCAGCCCGGGTCAGAATGGCAGCGTGGGAAGCGGCGGCCGCCGCCTCCCCCGCCTCCTCCGCTCCTCCTCAGCCGCGGGCGGGCGGGCAGGCAGCGGGCAGCCCCCCCCAGCCCACCCCACCTCGGTGACAGGGAGGCGGCGAAGCGGCCGGGGCAGCCCCGGGCTTATGCAGCAAGCGGGCGGCCCGGCAGAGGGCTCGGCGGCCGCCGCGTCGAGCCCGGCGGGGAGCGGGGGGCCCCCGCGGCCCGCCGCGGCCACTTCGCTCCTTCGTACCCCCCGCCATCGCTGCCGCCTCCCTTCCTACCCTCCCCGCGAGGGTCGTCTGGGTTAAAAACCGTCGGCGATGCTGAGCTATGGAGCACGATTCGCCCTGTGGACGGCTCTGGCCCTGACGAAGGTGAGCGGCTGGCAGGGGTGTTACGGGGCCGCCCCTCGCAGGTTCCATAGCGGAGCCCGCGGGTCACGGGCAGGTTCGTCCGCACCGGCAAGGCACGCAGCAGGGTCAGGGGGTGTGTGTGCGGGGTGAGCCAAGGGGGTGCTGGCGGAGCCCCGGTGGTTAGGATGGTGAGTTGCTCGAAGGTGTCCAGAGAAGGGCAGCAAGGCTGGGGAGGGGTCTGGAGCACAGCCCTGTGAGGAGAGGCTGAGGGAGCTGGGGGTGTTTAGCCTGGAGAAGAGGAGGCTCAGGGCAGACCTCATTGCTCTCTACAACTACCTGAAGGGAGGTTGTAGCCAGGAGGGGGTTGGGCTCTGCTCCCAGGCAAGCAGCACCAGAACAAGAGGACACAGTCTCAAATTGTGCAGGGGGAAGTTTAGGCTTCATCTTAGAAAGAAGTTCTTCCCAGAGAGATTGGCCATGGGAATGTGCTGCCCAGGGAGGCGGTGGGGTCGACGTCCCTGGAGGTGTTTAAGCCTGGATGAGGCACTTAGCTGATCAGATAGGGTTGGGTGATAGGTTGGACTTGGTGATCTTGGAGGTCTCTTCCAACCTGGCTGATTCCGTGATGATTGTGTGGTGTCTCAGAGCTTTCCCCGCTCTCCGCAGGCCGCGCCGGGGGCGGCGGGGGGATGCAGAGCCAACCGGACGGAGCAGTTCGTCGCCGGGCAGAGCGTCCGGCTGCGCTGGGGCGCCGCGAGCAGCGCCTGCAACTTCAGCCTGACCGGGCGCTCCGAAGAAGGGCAGGCGGCCGGCTGCCAGGCTGCCGCCACGGGCAACGGCTCCTACGGATGCACCCTGCGCGACCTGGAAGCCGGGACCTGGTACCACTTTCGCATCGAGCCGCTCGCCGGCGGGGAAGTCGTCAACATCTCCGTGCTGACAGGTAAAGGCGGAGGGCACGGCAGGTGCTCGGGGAGGGATGTCTGGCTGTGCCTTGCTTCGCCCGCCTGTAAGGGCAGAGCAGTGCATTTACGTTTCTTAGGTGTTTAAGAAAAGCCTGGATGAGGCACTTAGTGCCATGGTCTAGTTGATTAGATAGGGTTGGGTGATCGGTTGGACTTGATGATCTTCGAGGTCTCTTCCAACCTGTGTGATTCTGTGATACAACCTGAACATAGCACTTGTGTTCTCTTTGTTCCCCTCCCCCGGCAGAAATAATCGCTGCCAGCAGTTAACCTAGCAGGCTGTAGGAAGGTGCTGTGAGGAGGCTAGGTCAGTGCTGGGAGTACGTTTCTGCTGCTCCCTTAAGTTGCCATCCATGAGAATGGTTGAAGAAGTAGTAGCCCATGACATCCATTTGGCTCATGCAAGCCTCTTGGCTTCACAGTTCCTCAGGTGACAGCTTATTTGCTGTGTTTAAAATACAAATCTATTTCACAGAATCACAGAATCAGCCAGGTTGGAAGAGACCTCCAAGATCATCGAGTCAAATTGATCACCTAACCCTAACTAATCGACTAAACCATGGCCCTAAGTGCCTCAATCAGGTTTTTCCTAAACACCTCCAGGGACATTGAGCCCACCACCCCCCTGGGCAGCCCATTCTGATGGGAAATAGATCCTACTAAAGGATAACTTACTGTTTCAGCTCATTTCTGTACTTGAGTTCTCCCTAACCAGAGCCCAAAATCCAGAAAGTAAGGTTGACACTTCAATGTTTTCCTTGAATGCAACCAGAGAGGTGTAAGGATGTACAGCTGTGTGCAGGACATGTGCAGTGTCACATCCCATCAGTGGCTGTGAAGCTGTTAGCAGCCTGCCAGAGTGCTGCTGAGGAAAGCTCCTTTTCTGTATAGCATGGGAACATCTCAGCTGTGAAGGACCTAGAGCCAGGGGCTGCAGTGACAGAACTGGACTCTCTTGACCTCTACAAGAGTTCTTTTAAAGATGGTGAAATGTAGTATTGTCCAACTCCTTACTGGTGGTAACAGAACTCTCAAAATAGTGCTGTCTTAGATGAGGTCCAGCGTTAAATGCCTCCCTGATTTGCTCCTAAAGTGTTCCTTTGGAGAGGTACTTTGTAGTATTGAAGGCTGCAACAGCCAAGTACTTAACAACTACTGATTCAGAGTCATTGTTTGCTGCCAGACCCTTTTCCCTGCATTACCATACAAATGCACTAAATACTCCCCACTAATTGGCTTTGTTAATTCGAGTTAAAGTCTATCAGCTATAGGTTAAGAACAACTTGTGTCACTTAGTGAAAAATGAATAATGGTTTCTCTGCAGTGATTTAGATGTGCTGTGCATGGTCCCAGCTGTTTTTAATATTGATGACTGGTAATTTGGAAGTTGAAAGAATAAATCAAATCTTGCTGCTATAGACCACTGTAGACAGCATTTTAATTAATAGATAATCATTTAGACAGTAGCTTGTACATGTCATTTACAACATTTTTTGGATCAGTAATTAGATTTTGCAAGAGTGTAAGATAAAAACCATCAGAAGCAGTGCTGATTGTAGTCATATTATGTAGCTGACATCAGAGTGAAAAAGCAGATTAAAGTTTAAGTTGAAATACTGCAGATTAGTGAACCACAGTTGAAGTGAGATTTGTGTTTGGACTTTGGATAGCTCCAAAATTTGTCAGTTTAGGTTGTTTTTAAGGAATATGTAGGGGTTGTTATCATAGAATCACAGAATCGTAGAGCTTGGAAGGGACCTTCAGAGATCATCCAGTCCAACCCCCCTGCAGAGCAGCATCACCCAGGGGATTCCACACAGGAATGCATCCAGGTGGGGCTGGAAAGTCTCCAGAGAAGGAGACTCCACAACCTCTCTGGGCAGCCTGCTCCAGGCCTCTGTCACCCTCACTCAAAAGAAGTTTCTCCTCATGTTGAGCTGAAACCTTCTCTGTTCAAGTTTGTCTCCATTGTTCCTTGGCTTATTGCTGTGCACCACCCAAAAGAGCCTGGCCCCCTCCACTTGACCCCCAGCCCTCAGCTATTGAGAGACATTGATCAGATCCCCTCTCAGCCTTCTCTTCTCCACACTAAACAGCCCCAGGGCTCTCAGTCTCTCTTCACAGGGGAGATGCTCAAGTGCCCTAAGCATCCTCCTGCCCCTCCCTTGGACTCTCTCCAGCAGGTCTCTGTCTCTCTTCAACTGGGGAGCCCCAAACTGGACACAGGATTGCAGCTGTGGTCTGATCAGGGCAGAGCAGAGGGGGAGCAGAACCTCCCCAGCCCTGCTGGCCACACTTTTCTTGCTGCACCCCAGGATCCCATTGGCTCTCTTGGCCTCAAGGGCACATTGCTGTCCCATGCAGAACTTGCTGTCCACCAGCACTCCAAGGTCTTTCTCCATGGAGCTGCTTTCCAGCAGGGTAACTCCCTATGCCTGTCAGCAACCCCTGTTGTAGTGTCCATGCTATGCATTTCACTGCAGAGTGAGGGAGAATTATTCCTCTGTGTGTTCCCACTGGGGGCATCATTTTAAACCAGTTTACTGTAAGCTCTCTTTCACCTCTTCCTTTTTTACTCAATGCCAGTAGTTTTGGTTTGCACTCTGATGAGCCTGAATGTCCATAGGCACATGTTTCTGGAAACTCTCCAGGGAAATTGAAGTATGAGCAGTATTTTCAGCCACATTTTAAAAAAAACTGCCACTACTTTAACTGGTAGTGGAACGGAGCCACCGTGGGCCGTCTGCAAACACTGTGGCTGACCTTGGCACTCAGTGAGGTTCTCTTCCTGAGCAAGTTGTGAGAAAGAGGGGCTGCAAGCTCCTTAGGAGGTGCCCCCCTTTCCCCACTGCCTACAGAAAGAGCCTAGGTGAATGCAGGCACCTGAAGTTTGGATGGCTGAAGTGAAGTGAGAGGAATCCTACCTCATGTGCAAGATGAGGTTTTGAAGATCTGTATCACCTCAATGCAAGAAAGCTGGGGAGGGACTTTTTAGGCTATCAGGGAGTGACAGGAGTGGGGGAATGGAATAAAGCTGGAAGTGGGGAGATGCAGGCTGGAGGTGAGGAAGAAGTTCTTCCCCATGAGAGTGGTGAGAGTCTGGAATGGGTTGCCCAGGGAGGTGGTTGAGGTCCCATCCCTGGAGGTGTTTAAGGCCAGGCTGGATGAGGCTCTGGCCAGCCTGCTGTAGTGTGAGGTGTCCCTGCCCATGGCAGGGGGGTTGGAACTGGATGATCCTTGTGGTGCCTTCCAACCCTGACTGATTCTATGATTCTAATAAATGCACACAGGCAGAGCTGCTTGTACTTTAACTTTCTGCTCCTATCCAGTCCTGCTGAAATTTGCATGTTCTCATTCTTGCTACTAGTTCAATTTTCATGGAGTTCCTTTTACAAGGTGTTGGAGTAGCTAAGCCCATAAAACCCAAACTATTGTATTACATTTTGGATAAGATCTCTTTCTAAAGTCGGAGGTGAAAGCAATAAATAACGTATACTGTAGTTGCAGGTATAACATGAAGGCTTGGAAAGGACTAAAGCACTGACTCAATTTGGCCTTTTGAGTATTTAAGTTGATGTTAAAATCATAGTTGTGACAATGAGTAGAGTCTATGTTGTTTGCAGGTTTGATTATCCAGAAGGCTGTGTGCAGCTCTCCAAGGCTGCATAAGCTCTCAAGTAACACCAGCCTCTGTGAATCCTTGAGAGAAGCCCCTTCGCTTTCACTTATGGATGCATAGATCTGAAATCTAATCATATATGCAATTCTCATACAATAACCTGCACTAGTTCACTGAAGTTGACCCTCCTGTGAGGACAGACTGAGAGAGTTAGGGTTGTTCAGTCTGGAGAAGAGAAGGCTCCCAGGAGACCTTCTTGTGGCCTTCCTGTATCTGAAGGGGGCTCCAAGAAAGCTGGGGAGGGACTTTTTAGGGTGGGTAGCAATTGGACTGTGGGGAATGGATCCAAGCTAGAGGAGGGGAGATTTAGACTAGAATTTGAGAAGAAATTCTTTCCTATGAGGGTGGTGAGACACTGGCACAGGTTGCCCAGGGAGGTGGTGGAAGCCTCATCCCTGGAGGTTTTTGCAGCCAGGCTGGATGTGGCTCTGAGCAACCTGCTGTAGTGTGAGGTGTCCCTGCCCATGGCAGGGGGGTTGGAACTGGCTGATCCTTGAGGTCCCTTCTAACTCTGACAATTCTGTTTGATTCTTTGAATAAAACTTGCTCTATGGGCTATGAGCTTAAAATGACAAGTGTTGGATCCCCTAGAGCACAACTAAAAGAAGTCCTCCAAACTGCTGGAAAATACAAATGCCCTCTATAAGACAGGTATACACAGGCATGGAAACACACAAAGAGTGTGGGCAGTTGTGCTATTTTGGTAGCATAGGAAATGAAGAAGAAAAGCTGATAACTCCATTTATCAGTTCTGAGCTACAGATAAGTTTTCTGCTGCAAGCCTGAGATTACAGACAGGCACAAGTCCATGTATTTATTTTGACAGTAGTACTTACCATTTGTTATGGCTTTTGAACATCTACACATAAAACAGCACATGGAGCCATAAAACTCAACTAGGCAGCATGCTCAGCATTGTAAAGCTGGGGTAACATATGCACCTCTCAGTCTTTTTGTGTTATCTTCTTTAGTGATTGAAATTCAGACTAGAAACACTGGTTTCGAGAGCCATGCAAACAACTTGATGATTCCCCTGCTTTTCAAAAGTATCTTTCAAAAGAGGCTTAGAAATGCCCTTTTCAACATCATTTTTTCCCAAAATG
This sequence comes from Indicator indicator, assembly GCF_027791375.1. Lineage (NCBI taxonomy): Eukaryota > Metazoa > Chordata > Aves > Piciformes > Indicatoridae > Indicator > Indicator indicator. Next base: position 49,565,243 of record NC_072012.1, on the reverse strand, counting down.
TGGCTGTGCTATACTATATTACTGTCTAATCCCAGCCACTTGTGCTGAAAGAACTAACAGATGAATACATTTTTGTCAGAAAAAAAAAAAAAACCTGCTGAGTATTTCACACACAGAATCACACAGAACTGTCAGGGTTGGAAGGGACCACAAGGATCATCCAGTTCCAACCCCCCTGCCATGGGCAGGGACACCTCACACCAGATCAGGCTGGCCAGAGCCTCATCCAGCCTGGCCTTAAACACCTCCAGGGATGGGGCCTCAACCACCTCCCTGGACAACCCATTCCAGGCTCTCACCACTCTCATGGGGAAGAACTTCTTCCTCACATCCAGCCTGAATCTCCCCACTTCCAGCTGGAGAAGAGGTTAAAAGTTCCATTCTAAGCCACGGATTGGTGGAGTATTTTTTTCCATTGTAATAATGTAACTGTAAATGACAGAAGCGTAGCTTGGCCATGTGTTCACTCTTGTAAATTTCAGATTGCTTGGGGCAAACTGATTTGTTAGCCGTCTGTAGGGACAGCTACTGTGACATGGCTCTGACTACAAGAAAGCTGGGGAGGGACTTTTTAGGGTGTCAGGGAGTGATAGGACTGGGGGGGAATAGAGCAAAAATGGAAGTGGGGAGATTCAGATTGGATGTTAGGAAGAAATTCTTTGCCATGAGGGTGGTGAGACACTGGCACAGGTTGCCCAGGGAGGTGGTGGAAGCCTCATCCCTGGAGGTTTTTGCAGCCAGGCTGGATGTGGCTGTGAGCAACCTGCTGTAGTGTGAGGTGTCCCTGCCCATGGCAGGGGGCTTGGAACTGGATGATCCTTGAGGTCACTTCCACCCCTGACAATTCTGTGATTCTATAACCTTTGTAATCCTTTCATCCATGATCATGTAATGGTTATGATCATCTTCTCAAAGGGCATAGTTAGAAGAAGAACGTAAGAAATCCTGTTTGCCAGGTTTCCTAGGTTGCATTATCATCCCAAGGAAATGGATGTGTGCGCTTAGTAAGGACCATGAAATCAGCCCTCTTTCCTTAATCTCCAGAAAAGGCCTCCTGAAGCAGGTTACTAGTTCATGAAAATAGAAGACTAGAGGGAAAATTGCTAATTTGTTGGGAAGGTGGCTGTGACTGGCAGGAATTGCCTGGTACTGACTGCCAGTCTGGTATCTCTCCATTCCTCTTTCTCTTTTGCATAAAGCAAAATCCATCTTACAGGCTGCATTAGTGAGTCCTGTCAGTGAGGCTGGACATAGCCATACCTACCCTTTCTATAAGATGTGTCTGCAGCAGCTGTGCAAACAAATCATATCCTCTTCCCAAAAATGTGAAAACGGAGGTGCTGTATAATCCAGACAGCGTGAAGCTCTCTGGAAGGTTCCTTTTGCAGAGCAGAAGGCATTGATTCATATAGTATCAAGTGGTATAAAAATATCTTTGGGACATTTTTTTATTCCTGTGATAGATCAGTGTTGTATGGCTGCCAGCAGAGTCTTGTATAACAATGTCAATGGCTTTTTAAGTGTTTGTTTCCATCCCCGGGCTCTTCCAGCCCAGGCACTTCCCAATCTCATTGTTCCCTTGTTCTAGCGGATGTCCCAAGCACTGAGTGTTTTGTTTTCTGGACCAGATAGATTAGATAAAGTCTGAATTTCTGAACTTCACCTTCTAGGCACGCAACTCTCTTCTTTGCTGATGCACCTTAGACGACAGATTGCACAGGACAGTAAAAGTGCTTCCAAAAATTGGAGGCTTTGCCTAGTAATCAACAGTCTCACAGTACATTAGAGGTTGGAAGGGACCTCCAGAGATCAAGTCCAACCCCCTGCCCGAGCAGCAGCACCCAGGGGAGTCCCCACAGGAATGCATCCAGGTGGGGTTGGAAAGTCTCCATGGAAGGAGACTCCACAACCTCTCTGGGCTGCTTGTTCTAGGCCTCTGTCACCCTCACTGTAAAGAAGTTTCTCCTCATGTTGAAGTGAAACCTTTTCTGTTCAAGTTTGAATAATGCAGATCACAGTGCAGGTTACTTTTGACGACTCTTCCAGGTTGGTCTGGCCTCTCAGGCAACCAGTGACAGAAAGAGAGGACAGTCTCAAGCTGCACCAGGGGAGGTTTAGGCTGGATGTGAGGAAGAAATTCTTCACAAAAAGAGATTGGCCATGGGCATGTGCTGCCCAGGGAGGTGGTGGAGTCACCATCCCTGGAAGTGTTTAAAAACAGCCTGGATGAGGCACTCTGTGCCATGGGTGAGTTGATTGGATGGTGTTGGGTGATGGGTTGTCCTGGATGATCTCTGAGGCCTTTTCCAGCCTGGTTAATTCTGTGGTTCTCTGACTGCCCAGTGAGCAGCCTACCTCACCCTGACTCCCATGCCTACCAGTTACCATGCCTGTTCTCTTGACACCAGTCCAGTCACAAGGTTTTCATCTGACAGTGTGCCTGACCGTGTGTGGCGGTGGAGTTTATTTCTGACTCCCAAAGTCTGACCTTTCTGGTTAGAACAATTGCCTTCAAGGAACAAGATTCTGCCCCCACTATTGACTTTTGCCAACATAATAGCCTGTAGGGGCTTAGTGTGTGTTATAGGTGGAGTTGGTAGCCAAGCCTATTGTTGAGACTTCCTGACCCTTTTCATTAAAACCTCCTGTTTCAGTTGCTCTCACTGGGTGAAATTTTAACTGCTTTTGCCTGAAATTTCACATGCTTGGTCCTTGACTTGAGTTTCTGGTTTTTGGTTTTTTTTTAAATTTGTATTCAGATTTCAGCAGAGTTACTTTGGCCTTTAGGAAAGAGGTCAAGAAAAGAAGGTAGTTGCTTTTTATTAATTGATTTTTATTAATTAATTTTAATCTCTGGCCTTTAGGAAAGAGCTCAAAAAGAAGCTAGTTGTTTTTATTCACTGATATTAGTAATTAATTTTGATCTCCGGCCTTTAGCTTCTTTTCTTGACCTCTTTCCTAATTGTTTCTTATTAATTGATTTTGGTAATTAATTTCAATCTCTGGCCTTTAGGAAAGAGGTAGAGAAAAGAAGCTAGTTGCTTTTTATTCACTAATTTTAATCTCTTTTCCTGAAGACCACTGGGGTGTCAGTGGTCCAAAGAAAGAATCTGAATTTAAGCAGAGACCTGGGTTCAAAGGGTCGTAGTACTTTTCACAGAGACACAGAATCACAGAATGGTTGAGGTTGGAAGGGACCTCTGGAGATTTTCTGGTCCAAGCCCCCAGCCTGGGCAGGGCTACCTAGAGCCAGTTGCTCAGGACCCTGTTCAGACAAAATTTGAATGTCTCCAGGGAGTGAGATATTCCTTTGAAATTCCCAATATATTTGATTGACAGAGCATACCCCCAAAACCTGGCATCAGTAGGTTCTCAGCAGAGCTTTGTAAGAGGCAATTAAACCCTCTGCACCATCCAGGCTTTGAAGGAAAAATGGCTTAAAGGTTACTACTAGCCCCATGGTACTCCTACCACTGTGTTCACAGAGCTGGGGTGGGTTCAGCTTTGTCCTTTCAGCCTTCATGCTGCAGATTTTAATGATGTGATCTCACACTCTTTCACCTGCCTCGTTCAGGGAACCCAGGCAGCAATAACTGTGTGTGGAAAATGGTCTTATTCTTCTGCATGGGAGGCACTGTTCTTGCACCAGACACTTCCCTATCTGATGCTAGGCAACTGTAGCACAGAGCACACTCAGGTGGAAGCCAAATCTTCTTGTTAAAGTATTGGGAAACCTTTATTCTTTAACTCCCCAACTTCTGAATGCTTGGATTTGCTCCTCAGGTTGCTTTATGATACCTTTTTAATATGCAATTGCTTAACCTTATTGGGAGGCATAAATGTCAATACCTTAGCACATCAACATGTAATGCAGCTCTTGTGAGTGATGAAGAACAGCTGCAGACTACAAGCAAGTGGAGCCTTTTGCTTTGGACAATGCCATCCTGTTAAGAATGTTTCATGTTTTACATGTGGTTTTACTTGAGAGCTCCTTAAGAAACCATAGAAGGAATTCTGAGAGCTTTCCAGAGAAATAGGCCCAATTAAATATAGTTCCTAAAAGCTTAGCCAATATACTCTTAGTTTTTTTTAAAAAAGAATCTATATGAGCAGTATAAGAACCAGGCTGGATAGATGGGCAGAGTTGAATGGAATGAGATTTAACAAGCCTGAGTGCCAGGTTCTATACCTTGGCCACAACAACCTCATGCAGTGCTACAGGCTGGGGACAGAGTGGCTGAGAGCAGCCAGGCAGAGAGGGACCTGGGGGTACTGGGTGACAGCAGCTGAACATGAGCCAGCAGTGTGCCCAGGTGGCCAAGAGAGCCAATGGCATCCTGGCCTGCATCAGCAATAGTGTGGCCAGCAGGAGCAGGGAAGTCATTCTGCCCTGTGCTCAGCACTGGTCAGGCCACACCTTGAGTGCTGTGCCCAGTTCTGGGCTCCTCAGTTTAAGAAAGATGTTGAGATGCTGAAACGTGTCCAGAGAAGGGCAGCAAGGCTGGGGAGGGGTCTGGAGCACAGCCCTGTGAGGAGAGGCTGAGGGAGCTGGGGGTGTTTAGCCTGGAGAAGAGGAGGCTCAGGGGAGACCTCATTGCTCTCTACAACTACCTGAAGGGAGGCTGTAGCCAGGTGGGGGTTGGTCTCTTCTCCCAGGCAGCCAGCACCAGAACAGGAGGACACAGTCTCAAGGTGTGCAGGGGGAAGTTTAGGCTTGATCTTAGAAAGAAGTTCTTCCCAGCAAGAGAGATTGGCCATGGGAATGTGCTGCCCAGGGAGGAGATGGGGTCGATGTCCCTGGAGGTGTTTAAACAAAGCCTGGATGAGGCACTCAGTGCCATGGTCTGGTTGATTAGCTAGGGTTGGGTGATCAGTTGGACTTGGTGATCTTGGAGGTCTCTTCCAACCTGGCTGATTCTGTGTGGTTCTGCGTGATACCACAGCAGGGCAGAAGCATATTCTTGTTGGGTCCTGTTTGAAGTGATTGAAGTTGATAGTAAACCTTAAAATTGTGTAAATGCTGCTGCCCGTTAGTGACAGTGTTTAGTGTGAGTGCTAGGAAATGACACCCAGTAGGCACTGTTGTATCCAGAAAGCTATGTTCCACTCAGGCACTGAGTGTCATTTACTGGATTCTCATGTTTGTTGTTTCTTGTTAAAGTTGTTAACAGCTTTAGCATCAGCAGATTTCCAGGTTTGTTACCTACATCCACAACTGGAAGTGTTTTGCTGAATCTGTGTATGTGTCTGAGTGGTGTGTACACATACACACGAGGAACAGCTCTGAATTCTGCAGGATTCAATGATATGGTGTGGATAAATGGAAAGAAAATGGCATTAAGGCAGCCTCAGCAGCTTCACCAATGACACCGAGCTGTGTGGTGTAGCAGACATGCTGGAGGGAAGGGATCCATCCAGAGGGACCTGGACAGCCTGGAAAGCTGAGCTTATGCCAGCCTCATGAAGTTCAACAAGACCAAATGCAAGGTCCTGCAGCTGGGTTGGGGCACTGATATAGGCTGGACAGGGACTGGCTTGAGAACAGCCCTGCAGAAAAGGACTTGGGGGTGCTGGGGGATGAGAAGCTCAACAGGAGCCAGCAGTGAGCACTTGCAGCCCAGAGAGCCAAGCAGAGCCTGCACTGCTACATGAGAAGTGTGCTTGCAGGTGAGACACCTGGAGCACTGTGTCCAGTTCTGGAGCCCCTGCTACAAGAAAGATCTGGAGGTGCTGGAAGGTGTCCAGAGAAGGGCCATGAGGATGAGCAGAGGGCTGGAGCTGCTCTACTGTGAGGACAGACTGAGAGAGTTGGGGTTGTTCAGTACGGGGAAGAGAAGGCTCTGAGGAGACCTTCTTGTGGCCTTCCAGTATCTGAAGGGGGCTCCAAGAAAGCTGGGGACAGACTTTTGCCTCATTCCTGCAGGTTTTGAAGGCCAGACTGGATGTGGCTGTGAGCAACCTGATGCAGTGTGAGGTGTCCCTGTCTATGGCAGGGGGGTTGGAACTGGATAATCCTTGAGGTCCCTTCCAACCCTGACAATTCTGTGATTGTATGACTTTTTGAAAAGCACTGTCAGCGTGATGATCATAATGGGAGAGTTCTGGAAGGTTCTACACTCAGCTTTATAAATCTTCAGACAATCTCAATGCAAGCAATGCCAGTTTATGCTTTCTGCTTTGCTTGTTTTTTAACTGCAGATCCTTTACCACCACTTCGTTTCGAAATCAATAAGGAGAAAACTACGCTCACAAGCTTGCAGGTCCAGTGGGATCGTCCCTCAGGAAAGGTGGACCTGTATAACCTGCTGTTATTTGATCACAATAATAGAAAGATAGAAGAAGTCTCCATACCAGGAAGAATTTCCAAACCAGAAATTACTTTCTCCAGTCTCATCCCTGGGAATAAATACAACATTGTTCTCAGTGCGGTTGCTGGGAACAAGAGCACCCCGGAACTTCGCATCAGTGGATCTACTGGTAGGAATTCTTTTGTTGTAGCTCATCTGAGTAAACCCTCTGAGGATGTTTTTACAGTTCTGCATTTTGAAAAAAACAAATATATTTAATTATTCTACCTGGTAAGATACAGATCTGTGTATCACTTGATTACCAGTGGAAATAAACAAAAGATGAATCACTGGAAAGAAATTTAGGGTTGGGTCTGGTGAGATCCCACCTGGAGCACTGTGCCCAGTTCTGGAGTCCCTATTACAAGAAGGATCTGGAGGTGCTGGAAGGTGTCCAGAGAAGGGCCATGAGGATGAGCAGAGGGCTGGAGCTGCTCTGCTATGAGGACAGACTGAGAGAGTTGGGGTTGTTCAGCCTGGAGAAGAGAAGGCTCTGAGGAGACCTTCTTATGGCCTTCCAGTATCTGAAGGGGGCTCCAAGAAAGCTGGGGAGAGACTTTTTAGGGTGTCAGGTAGTGATAGGACTGGGGGGAATGGAGCAAAAGTAGAAGTGGGGAGATTCAGATTGGATGTTGGGAAGAAATTCTTCCCCATGAGAGTGGTGAGACACTGGCAGAGGTTGCCCAGGGAGGTGGTGGAAGCCTCATCCCTGGAGGTTTTTGCAGCCAGGCTGGATGTGGCTGTGAGCAACCTGCTGTAGTGTGAGGTGTCCCTGCCCATGGAGGGGGCTTGGACCTGGCTGATCCTTGAGGTCCCTTCCAACCCTGACAATTCTCTGATTCTATGTTAATGGTATTTTAAAAGCAGATTTGTTCAAATTTGCAGAAAATGGAGGTAACTATGAGGCTTTAAGCATGTGGCTTTTGTTTCAACAGTACCATCCCCTGTGAGAAACATTCAGGTCAGTGTGAAGACAGACACTATCCATGCTTCCTGGTCCCCTGGCTCTGGACACGTGGATCGTTACAGGCTGGCGTTGCTGGATGGCCGTGTCCCCGTCCAGGAGGTTCAGCAAGACGATCCTCTGACCTCCTACACTTTTTCAGGACTTACAGCAGGCCACCTGTATAACCTCTCTGTCATAACCCAGGCTGCAGGTTTGGAGAGCAGCAGTTTCCAAACAGTCAGGACAGGTATGGTTTTGGAATTCCTCACAACACAGCATGAGCAGGCAGTGTGAGCTTGCAGCACAGAAGGCACATCCCAGCCTGGGCTGCATCCAAAGCAGCATTGCCAGCAGAGCCAGAGAGGTGATTCTGCCATTTTGCTCTGCTCTGGTGAGGCCTCACCTGGAGTGCTGCTTCCAGCTCTGGAGCTCTCAATATAGGAAGGACATAGAGCTGATGGAGAGGGTCCAGAGGAGGGTGCCAGAAATGATCAAGGGTTTGGAACACCTCTGCTACAAGGACAGGCTGAGGGAGCTGGGGGCGTTCAGCCTGGAGAAGAGGAGGCTCCAGGGAGATCTAATAGCAGCCTGCCAGTACCTGAAGGGGGCTACAGGAAGGATGGAGTGAGAATGTTTGCAAAGGCCTGCAGGGACAGGATGAGGGACAATGGCTTCAGACTAGAGAAGAGCAGATTTAGATTGGATGTTAGGAACAGGTTGTGCACCATGAGGGTGGTAGAACACTGGAACAGGTTGCCCAGGGAGGTGGTTGTGGCCCCAACCCTGGAGATATTCAAGGTGAGGCTTGATGAGGCCCTGGGCAGCCTGATCTAGTTGGGGATGTCCCTGCTGACTGCAGGGAGGTTGAACTGGGTGACCTTTGGAGGTCCCTTCCAGCCCAGACCATTCTATGATTCTGTGGTTCTAAGAAACTAAGGCTATAATCTAATGATATTCAGAGCATCTTTCAGAGTAATAAATTATTCATATTCCAAGTGTATATTCCCAGCCTTCAGTGGCTACACCCTTGGTAGGTGTTTCTCTCTAAAGTGGGAGTTAGAGACACTGTAAACTTATTCAGCTCCCTCAGTTATTATCACTGCAGCCAGGTTAGCAGCTAAATTAGCTTGTAAGGGTGTAAGGAACTCCATTAAATGTGTTAAGTTAGGTGGTGTTAATCTGAGCCCAAGTGCCCCAGTATCACCTCCTGGCTGTGAAACAGCTTCATCTGACTCCTGTGGGAACTTCTTCAGTGAATTCAGCCAATGTTACCTCACAGTGAAACTGAAGACAGCTTAGCTCCGTGGTTCTTTGCTGAATGGGAGTTGTAGAGCTTGTGAGTTTGGAAAAAAAAAAAGATTTTCTGTGACTTTTTTTCCCTCTGGATTGCAGAACAGCTGCACTTCTGAAAAGGAAGTGGAAAAAAAAGGTAGAGCAAGTTAAGAATTTTTAAATTGAATTTTTGTATTTTTTGTTTGGTTTGTTTTTCACAGAGAAATGTTGATTTACAGAGCTAGAGGTTTAGAAATGAAGGTGTTGTTGTTTTTTTTTTTCAGACAGGTTTTTTGTCAGGATGGAGTTTTGTGGTCATAGTGAGAAAGATGAGACATCCTACTAGAGTCCAGTGCTTAAGACACTCCTGTAAGCAAAACCTGGGTCTTGCCTTTGCTTTCCTTAATTTCTGGGAAAGATAAGGTGCAGTTTCTCTTGCAGAAACCTCATCATGTAAATGTAATTTAATATTAAGTGCACAATATTGTGATGCCTAAGGCACACAGAGGGGTGCTCTTGTCTCAGAATATCCTAAGCAGGGATGGGTTCAGTTTCACTGTGACCAGTTTCTTGGTTCAGGCACAATCATTGATACTTCCATCTCACATAACTATTCAAAAGCAAAACTTAATTATTTCAATTTGGAGCTAGCAGGTCTTAGATGTTCTGTGGTTCAGGGATGTACTGGAGAGTCCAACAGAGGACTACAAGGATGTTGAAGGGACTGGAGCACTACCTGATGAGGAAAGGCTGAGAGCCCTGGGGCTGGTTAGTCTGTGAGGGGATCTGATCAATGTCTATCAATAGCTGAGGGCTGGGGGTCAGGAAGGAAGGGACAGGGACAGCCTCTGCTCACTTGTGCCCTGGGATAGGACAAGGGGCAATGGATGGAAACTACAGCACAAGAAGTTCTACCTCAACATGAGGAGGAACTTCTTTACTGTGAGGGTCCCAGAGCCCTGGAACAGGCTGCCCAGAGAGGTTGTGGAGTCTCCTTCTCTGGAGCCTTTCCAGCCCTGTCTGGATGTGTTCCTGTGTGCCCTGTGCTGGATTCTCTGGTCCTGCTGTGGCAGGGGGGTTGGACTGGAAGATCTCCAGAGGCCCCTTCCAATCCCTAACATCCTGTGAGCCTGTGATGGAAATGTTTAATTCTCTTTCTTATTACTCTCTTTTTAGCCCCAGCCGAAGTCTTAGATTTGACGGTGACTAATGATGGCAGCTTAGATACTTTAAAAGTTAAGTGGAGAAGACCTTCAGGAGACCTCCATTTCTATAATATCAGTCTGTGTCATCTTGGATCAGTTAAAGAAGTCAAAACTGTACAGCCACCAGTGACAGAGACTCACTTTGAGGAGCTGACTCCAGGACGCCTTTATCAGGTTACTGCTCGCACGGTCAGCGGTGAGCTGTTTGCTGAGCGGATGGCATGGGGCAGGACATGTAAGTCTTCTGCTTCACTAGGAACATTGCAACCATTCTGATTTTTGCCCATAATGGCCTTGTAGAAATCTGTTGAGGGAGACAAAACTGTTTGGATTCCAGGCAAAGGATGATAAAGATCACAGTGTTGCACCAGGAGTGCCTCTTCCTGACTCTCTGGCAACAGTTCCATCAACCAAAAGCAGCTCCAGCATAGCTTGGGAGCAGGAAACAAGAATTGCATTTTGGACTTTATATAGCAGGGCCAATCTGTAACAGAACTGCTCCACACTACCATGCTTCTGACCAACTGAGAATGTGGCCCATAATGGTTGAAGTTTTGGCCTTACCCAGGAAAAATTGATTGAGAGTTTCTAAGTGAACTGAATTCCAGCAAAAAGCTGGAAAACTAATTGAAGACTGAGAGGGGATCTGATCAATGTCTATCAATAGCTGAGGGCTGGGGGTCAGGAAGGAAGGGACAGGGACAGCCTCTGCTCACTTGTGCCCTGGGATAGGACAAAGGGCAATGGATGGAAACTACAGCACAGGAGGCTCCACCTCAACATGAGGAAGAACTTCTTGACTGTAAGGCTCACAGAGCCCTGGAACAGGCTGCCCAGAGAGGTTGTGGAGTCTCCTTCTCTGGAGCCTTTCCAGCCCTGTCTGGATGTGTTCCTGTGTGCCCTGTGCTGGATTCTCTGGTCCTGCTCTGGCAGGGGGCTTGGACTGGAAGATCTCCTGAGGTCCCTTCCAACCCCTAATGTCCTGTGATCCTGTGAACTGCATCCAAGCAGTGCATGGGGGAAATTTTGGCTCGTTCTAAGGAAAGTTCCCCATTTCTGATAGCAGAAACCTGCAGTGAAAAAGTGAGTGGCTTGATTGAGGAAGAGTAAAAATTACCTTTAGATGAATGCCTCCAAGATACTTCACATTGCTCTGAATGCTCCAAGGTACTTCTCACAGTATCACAGTATATCAGAGGTTGGAAGGGACCTCAAGAGATCATCAGGTCCTGGGTAGTCCACACAGGAATGCATCCAAGTGGGTTTTGAAAGTCTCCAGAAAAGGAGACTCCACAACCCCCCTGGGGAGCCTGTTCCAGTGCTCTGTCACCCTTACAGTAAAGTTCTTCCTCATGTTGAGGTGGAACCTCCTATTCTCCAATAGCTGTGCTGCGAGACAGGTTTTGCCAGCGTGCAGTCAGTTCCCAGAATCAGCTTCCTGATTCCTCTCGATCTGTTTCAGTGCCGCAGAAGGTTTCCGAGCTGAAAGCAGGTGGCGGCGGCTGGCTGCGGTCCCTGCGAGTGAGCTGGCTGCCCCCTAGCGGAGACTGGGAGAGGTACCGCCTGCTCCTCTGGAACCGCTCCGCCCTGCTGCTCAACGCCACCCTCGGGAAGGACACCACGGAGTACCTCATCCACGACGTGGGCCTCATCCCGGGCAGGCAGTACGATGTGGACGTCGTGGTGGAGAGTGGCGATTTGCAGAGCAAGGCTAGCTGCACGGGGAGAACAGGTCAGTGTGGCTGGCTGCTGGCCTCACAGGGTCACGGAATTAACCTGGTTGGAAAAGACCTCAGAGATCATCCAGTCCAACCTGTCACCCAACACCATTTCATCAACTAACCCATGGCACTGAGTGCCTCATCCAGGCTGTTTTTAAACACTTCCAGGGACAGTGACTCCACCACCTCCCTGGGCAGCACATTCCAATGGCCAGTCTCTCTTCCTGTGAAGAATTGCTTCCTCACACCCAGCCCAAACCTCCCCTGGTGCAGCTCAAGACAGACTCCTATTACTGGGTGCCTAGTTTAGAGCAGGACAGATTGCTCTATTGCTCCAAAGGAATAGCACTCACACAAATGGATTGGACAATAATGGAAAGTTTAAATGGAAAAGCAATTCACATACTACAGAAGCTACAAAGCACTAGTGGTGAGCATGGTAAAGCATAGAAAGGTCAAAGAAATCCCCAGTCTAATCTTAACACACAAGATCCTTTATACCAGATCAAAACCCCAACACTTCCCTTCTCCCCACCTAGGGTTCACCCAAAACCCCAGGGCTCTTTCTTCCACCCCATTGCTAGGCTGGTTTCAGGCTGGCCGGGGCTGAACTGCCCCCACTTTTTACACTGGCAGTAAGTCTAAACAGGCCAAAATTGCACAGGAAAAAAAAAAAGATTTACTTAGGCCAAAGAGGCCTGGGATACTAAATTAGTCCACACCTGCTTTGTACAGCTGTTTCATATCCTTGTCTGCTGTTTCATATCCCAGTCTGCCACCCTGAGGTCAGGAGGAGGCTCACTGACTTCATTTCCATTCATACTCAGATATTTAACCTGACATAAGTTTAAACTGAAGTATTGCAGCCATAATGCATTGCTGAAGCCTGCTGCTGCAGCCTGCAGCTACTGGAAGAGCAGCACAAACACTAGATTGGAAGACTGAATTCCTAGGGGAAGGTGAAGAATCTCCTCTTGATTACAGATGTTCTGTTGCTGTTACATTGCTGACTTAAAGAGCAGCTTTGGGCTCCCCAGTTCAAGAGGGACAGGGATCTGCTGGAGAGAATCCAAGGGAGGGCTCCAAGGATGCTGAAGGGACTGGAGTACTGCCTGGGGAGGAGAGGCTGAGAGCCCTGGGGCTGTTTAGTGTGGAGAGGAGAAGACTGAGAGGGGATCTGATCAATGTCTATCAATAGCTGAGGGCTGGGGGTCAGCCCAGGGGACAGCCTCTGCTCACTTGCACCTGGGATAGGACAAGGGGCAGTGGATATAAACTACAGCACAGGAGGTTCCACCTCAACATGAGGAGGAACTTCTTGACTGTGAGGGTCCCAGAGCACTGGAACAGGCTGTCCAGAGAGGTTGTGGAGTCTCCTTCTCTGGAGCCTTTCCAGCCCTGTCTGGATGTGTTCCTGTGTGCCCTGTGCTGGATTCTCTGGTCCTGCTCTGGCAGGGGGGTTGGACTGGAAGATCTCCAGAGGTGCCTTCCAACCCCTAACATCCTGTGAGATGTGGCATTTGTGTTCACTGCACAGTCCTGTTCTTGTTGTGATGTCTGTGTCCTTTCCCAGCCCCAGAGGCTGTTCTCCAGCTCCGTGTGAAGCATGCCAATGAATCTTCACTCAGCATCATGTGGCTGACCCCTGTGGCAGAATGGGACAGCTACGTGGTTTCCCTGGGAGACAGGGATCTTACTGTCATCAAAAAAGGGCTTGCAAAAGAAGCTAAGGAATTCACTTTCACTGACTTGGTACCTGGAAGAAAATACACAGCCACCATCACCACCATCAGTGGGATTTTAAGCAACTGGACTTCAGTGGAAGGAAGAACAGGTATCATCCTGGCAAACTGTTTTAGCCTTGAATTCTTTGCTTTGTAGTAAACTGAATGTCTACATCTCAGATGTCTTGAATTTAGGGTGGGGTTTTTTTTCTTCTTCAACAGAACTGTTACATTTCTGAATTTCTCATTCCTGACAGTCAGTGATCTTGCAGATTTGTTTAAGGTTTTGGGAAAATCATAGAATCATTGGGCAAAATCATAGAATCATTGAATTGTTGGGCAAAATCATAGAATCATTGAATTGTTTAGGCTGGAAAAGACCTTTAAGATCATCCAAGTCCAACCATTAACCCAACACTACCAAATCCACTGCTAAACCATCTCACTCAGCACCATATCTACACAGTTTTCAGTTCCCTTCAGGGATGGGGACTCCACCACTGCCCTCAGCAGCCTGTTCCAGGGCTTGACAACCCTTTCAGGGAAGAAACTTTTCCAAATATCCAACTTAAACCTCCCCTGGTGCAACTTGAGGCCATTTGCTTTTGTACTGTCCCTCACTCCAGCCTCTTTTCAGGGAGCTGTAGAGAGCAATGAGGTCTCCCCTCAGCCTTCTCTTCTCCACACTAAACATCCCCAGTTCCCTCAGCTGTTGCTCACCAGCCCTGTTCTCCAGAGCAGGAGATGAGTTTTCTGCAATACTGTGTCTCATCTGATCAGTTTCCATTAGCACAGTTTTCTGTAGAAGAACAATTCTCGCATCTTCAGGAAGGTCACTACTTTGATTTAAAGCATTCATCCTCTGGGAAAAAAAAAAAAACCAACAAACAAACCAACCACCCCCCACTCCCCCCCCAAAAAAAACCCCAAAACCAAAACCAGAAAAGCCACAAAAAGCCACCCACAGGAAAGTGTTGCTTTAGGGGGAGCATTCCAAGGTCGACAGACATAAAACATAGATGACTTTGAAACTGTATTTGCAAATCTCTCTGCCTTTCTGATTCCAGATTCTGTGTCTGTGACTTAGGCTGACTGTGACACAAGAAGGGTCCCATTCCCATCCCCTGCAGGGAGCTGATTTTGTGCACATGTGCAGATTTTAAACCATGTGTGTTGCATTCTCCAGGACAAGCAGAGTCTTTAAAACGGAGCTGTGGGTCTGGCACAGCACAGAGGAAAACAAGCAGCTAGCTAATGGATCTAATCATGCCCATGGCTTGATAGCAGGCCTTCATTAAATGCTTTCACTCCTTTCAGGGCCTGAGAGGTTTGCCTTATGCTTTTATTTCTCTGCTGTGTGATTAGATAGCTGGAATTTCAGTTCCTTCTGCCTTACGACATCTTTAGGAGGCTTGTTCAGGAATAAAGGTTACAGTGTGCCACTTCAGTAGTGTGAATCAATGCTTCCTTGAAAACACAGCAGGCAGAGACACTGTGTCAGTATTGCAGTCAAAGTGATGAAGAATGAAGATCAGTGAATTTGGTCATAGTTCCTTAATAATTGTGTCAATCCTCTGAATCTTCTTGGCAGTAGGAGAGCTTACTAGGCTTGCAAAATATTACAGGATCCCAGGATGGTAGGGGTGGGAAGGGTCTTATAGATGTGGTATTCATTAAGCTGGGTTACCATTTAGTAGGAATGAGAGAAGGGAAACAGGAGAGGAAAGGCAGAATGAAAGACACAGGCTGTATTTGAACTCACCATCCAAACACCAAGTGGTTAGGAATTGCCAGAATCACAGAAACATTCAGGTTGGAAAAGCCCCTCAGGAGCACCAAGGCCAACCCACAACCCTACTCTACAAGGCTCACCCCTAAACCAGAGCCCCAAGCACCACAGCCAAACCACCTTCAAACACAGCCAGGCTTGGGCACTCCACCACCTCCCTGCCCACCACATTCCAGTCCCTCACCACTCTTGCCCTCAAAAAAAGGTTTCCTACTGTCCAGTCTAAAGCTACCCAGTGGCAGCTTGAGGCCATTCCCTCTTCTTCTATCACTAATGACCTGGGAGAAGAGACCAGCACCAACCTCTCCACAACCTCCTTTCAGGGAGTTGTAGAGAGCCAGGAGGTCTCCCCTCAGCCTCCTCTCTTTCACACTAACCATCCCCAGCTCCTTCAGTCTCTCTTCATCACATTTCTTCTCCAGGCCCTTCCCAGCTTCCTTGCCCTCCTCTGCCCTGGCTCCAGCACCTCCACATCTCTCTTGGATTGAGGTGCCCCAAACTGGACACAACACTCCAGGTGTGGGCTGAGCAGAGCTGAGTCCCAGGGGACAATCCCCTCCCTGCTCCTGCTGGACACAGCATTGCTGATCCCAGCCAGGATGCCTTTGGCTTTCTTGGCCACCTGGGCACACTGCTGTCTCCTCTTCAGCTGCTTGTCCATCAGCACCCCCAGGTCCCTTTCTGCCAGCAGCTTTCCAGCCACACTGCCCCAAGAATTGATGGCTTTCCTATAATGGTATTTACAAAAATGCCATCTCTCTCAGTTCCCTGATCTTGATTCATTTGGGTCTGACTGAGAAAGGCTGTGCTAAAACCTGAAAGACCTTTCTATGCCTCAGACATTTTCCCATAGAGCACATCCCAGCAGACAGGAAGCAGTCCACAAGTGTGATTATTTTTAGTCCTGTTGAGTCTGGCTGCAAATTGGAATGTTCTTCTGATGCACTTCCTCAGTGTGACTAAACTTGGGTCATTTGGGGGATTTTGTTTTGGTTTCTGTTGTTTCCTCCTCAGTAACCTCCTGACAATTCTCTCTGCAGTGCCAGCCCAAGTGACTGGGCTGAGCGTGGACAGTCAGGGATCCACCAACAGCCTGTTCACCAACTGGACAAGAGCTCTGGGAGATGTAGACTCCTACCAAGTGCTACTGATCCATGAGAATGTTGTCATCAAGAATGAGACTGTGCCCAGTGAAACCAACAGATACCACTTCTATCCCCTGAAGCCTGGAGGACTCTACTCAGTTGTTGTCACCACTGTCAGCGGGGGGATATCTTCAAGGCAAACCATCGCAGAGGGGAGGACAGGTAACAAAGGAAAGTCACAGAATGGTCAGGGTTGGAAGGGACCTCAAGGATCAGCCAGTGCCAGCCCCCCTGCCATGGATCAGGTTGCTCACAGCCACATCCAGCCTGGCCTTCAAAACCTCCAGGGATGAGGCTTCCACCACCTCCCTGGGCAACCTGTGCCAGTGTCTCACCACCCTCATGGGGAAGAACTTCTTCTTAACACCTAATCTAGAGCTCCCCTCCTCTAGCTTGGATCCATTCCCTCAGTCCTATCCCTACCTGACACCCTAAAAAGTCTCTCCTCAGCTTTCTTGCTTTCAGCCTTCAGATCCTGGAAGGCCACAACAAGGTCTCCTTGGAGCCTTCTCTTCTCCAGACTGAACAGCCCCAACTCTCTCAGTTTGTCCTCATAGCAGAGCAGCTCCAGCCCTCTGCTCATCCTCATGGCCCTTCTCTGGACATGTTCCAGCACCTCCAGATCCCTCTTGTTAATAGTGGCTCCAGAACTGGACACAGAGCTCCAGGTGTGGTCTCACCAGAGCTGAGCAGAGGGGGAGAATCCCCTCCCTGGCCCTGCTGGCCACACTTCTCTTGCTGCAGCCCAGGCTCTGCTTGGCTCTCTGGGCTGCAAGTGCTCACTGCTGGCTCATGTTGAGCTTCTCATCCCCCAGCACCCCCAAGTCCTTTTCTTCAGGGCTGCTCTCAAGCCAACCACTGCCCAGCCTAGATTGGTGCTTGGGATTGCCCCAACTCAGATGCAGGACCCTGCACTTGGTCTTGTTTAAACTCATGAGGCTGGCATGGGCCCACTTCTCCAGCCTGTCCAGGTCCCTCTGGATGGATCCCTTCCCTCCAGCTGTCTGCTGCACCACACAGCTTAGTGTCATTAGTGAATTTGTTGAGGCTGCCTCAATGCCACTGTCCATGGCACCCACAAAAATGTTTCTCCAGCATACCTTTTGCCACCTGCTAAAAGCTGCACTCTAAAAAGAGAGTGGCCATGCCATTAGGTCACTGCACTGAGAACTCTGAACTGCAGGAGTTTCAGCCTTATGTGATCTCAGACATGCTGTGGGGTCAGACTTTAGGGAGCTAACTGCTCTGCCTAGAGCAGGATCACTCTGTAGAGGAGAACAAAAGAGTGCCCTGAGAGTGACATAGAGCTGTAGTGAATCATTTCTTGGGAGGGACTTTATTGTCCCGTTGACTAGAGGGCAGCAGAGGCTAATTGCCTCTCACTTAGGCATGCAAATTAGGTGCTAAGGTGCTGCCATGAATTTGTGCCTCATTCTCTCATGACTCATTCTTTTTTTTTTCTAGTCCAGCATTAAAGAATGCCCAGCAGTGTTAATTACTCATCATGATTTGCTCTTGGATCAAATTCTGTTAAGTTTAAGGAAATGCAATACCAGGCCTTTGGGTGTTTAGATAGAGAGAAAAATATGACACCCCAGTGCAGTTTCAGCCTTAATGTGAATTTGGCAAAGGCTAGGAAGTTGGCTCCAATATTTTCCTTGAAACAGCTGTTTTCAGGTGGAAAACCAACCAACTAAACATATTAAAAAAAAAAAAGAAACCACTAAACAGTTGGAGAAAAATAACCCTAAAAAGCTTGAAGTACATAATTTATTTTGTAAGATCACAGGCTCACAAGATGTTAGGGGTTGGAAGGGATCTCAGGAGATCTTCCAGTCCAACCCCCCCTGCCACAGCAGGACCAGAGAATCCAGCACAGGGCACACAGGAACACATCCAGACAGGGCTGGAAAGGCTCCAGAGAAGGAGACTCCATAATCTCTCTGGGCAGCCTGTTCCAGGGCTCTGGGACCCTCACAGTGAAGAAGTTCCTCCTCATGTTGAGGTGGAACCTCCTGTGCTGGAGTTTCCATCCATTACCCCTTGTCCTGTCCCAGGGCACAAGTGAGCAGAGGCTGTCCCTGTCCCTTCCTTCCTGACCCCCAGCCCTCAGCTATTGACAGACATTGATCAGATCCCCTCTCAGTCTTCTCCTCTCCACACTAAACAGCCCCAGGGCTCTCAGCCTCTCCTCCCCAGGCAGTGCTCCAGTCCCTTCAGCATCCTTGGAGCCCTCCCTTGGACTCTCTCCAGCAGATCCCTGTCCCTCTTGAACTGGGGAGCCCAGAACTGGATGCAATATTCCAGGTGGGGCCTCACCAGGGCAGAGTAGAGGGGGAGGAGAACCTCCCTGGATCTGCTGGACACACTCCTCTGAATGCAGCCCAGAACAACTCTCTGCAGAGTGCCTGTGGTGCAGAGCCTGCTGTGGTCCTACCTCCCAGACCTTCATAGCTTCTACTAAAAGCACAGGGAAGAGTCAGTTCAGTGCATCAGTGAAAGTGTGGCAGTTGATGGTGATTGGTATCTGCCCCTGTGATAACTCTGATGTTCCTGTGTCTGAGTGATGGTAGTTCTAACAACGTGGAGCCTTCAGGCTCACCTTGCTGGCTTGGCAAAAATTGCCTTCCTGTTTTGGCCCCTAGGCGTCAGAGAGCTCATTGGGAATGAAATAGTTTCTGCTGTGGACCTTAACTTCTTACAGCCTCAGCAGTTACTGGTGAGCAGCAATTGGAGAGGGCTGGAGCACCTCTCCTGTGAGGACAGACTGAGAGAGTTGGGGCTGTTCAGTCTGGAGAAGAGAAGGCTCCAAGGTGACCTCCTTGTGGCCTTCCTGAATCTGAAGGGGGCTCCAAGAAAGCTGGGGAGGGACTTTTTAGGGTGTCAGGTAGTGACAGGACTGGGGGGAATGAAATAAAGCTGGAAGTGGGGAGATTCAGACTGGACGTGAGGAAGAAGTTCTTCCCCATGAGAGTGATGAGAGCCTGGAATGGGTTATCCAGGGAGGTGGTTGAGGCCCCATCCCTGGAGGTGTTTAAGGCCAGGCTGGATGAGGCTCTGGCCAGCCTGCTGTAGTGTGAGGTGTCCCTGCCCATGGCAGGGGGGTTGGAACTGGCTGATCCTTGTGGTCCCTTCCAACCCTGACTGATTCTATGATTCTATGATTCATCTTCTGGGAGTTTAGGAACGCTGGGATGATACCACCAAGCACAGTTCCCTTGCAGATGAGTGCTGCTGAGCAGGAGTGAGTGCAGAGCTGCTCAGGAGCCCTAGAGTGCTGATGTTGCTGGGTGGCATTCTCATGACAACAAAATTTGGCTAAGTTGAGTCTGTTGTGGTTTTTGCTCTTTGTTGCACAGTGCCTTCCAGCGTGACAGGAGTGACAGTGAATAACTCAGGTCGCAGTGACTACCTCAGTGTCTCCTGGCTGCCAGCTTCTGGAGATGTAGACAGTTACTTGGTGACCCTCTCTCATGCTGACCAGGTTGTCCAGACCCTCACCGTTTCCAAAGCCTTCAGTGAGTGCTCCTTCAGCAACCTGACTCCTGGGATGCTTTACAGTGTGATGATAACCACCAAGAGTGGGAAGTATGAAAATTATTCCTTCAGCCAGGAACGAACAGGTAAATAAATAAAGCCTCTGGGCAAAGCCAGTCACCATAACCACTTTGCATATCCATTATCAGTGGTCAGTCAATCCATGTCTGACCACACTGGGGTGGGTGAGTAGGAGTGGAAGGGTCAGCCCATAACATTACAGCTTTACAGACTCTGTTTGATCCTTAGACCTCTGCTGGTACTTTATGTTATACAAAATTCTTTTAGCAGGACTAAAAGTCCTGTGTCAGTTCTTCTGAATGAAAAGTCATGGATCAGTTTTGCCTCAAATGCATTTTCTTGCCTTTAACCCTTCTGCTTGGCTCTTCAGGGGTGTGCTCTACAGCACAAGTTACTCAGAAACTGAAAGGATGGGATGGGATAGGCTGACTACATAGACAGAATCACAGAATTGTCAGGCTTGGAAGGGTTGCCTTTCTTAACTGTTTCAGACATTTCATCTCACTCTCCTCCTCCCTCTTTTCATGACAGTTAATGTTTATATCTTGCTTCTCCATGCCCAGTCCAGATGTCCTTGATGGTGTGATTCATCATCTGGTTGTATTTATGTCTAGAAAGATTTGCTTGTGCAAAGACATGCACAGGTGACAGAATGGTCAGGGTTGGAAGGGACCTCAAGGATCATCCAGTTCCAACCCCTCTGCCATGGCCAGGGACACCTCACACTACAGCAGGTTGCTCACAGCCACATCCAGCCTGGCCTTCAAAACCTCCAGGGATGAGGCTTCCACCACCTCCCTGGGCAACCTGTGCCAGTGTCTCACCACCCTCATGGGGAAGAACTTCTTCCTAACATCCAATCTGAATCTACCTGTGGCAGTTTGGGCTGGGTGCCCCCTGCCACTGCTGCATAGGATACACCTCTGGTGTCCTGGGTGCTCACCCACTAGGGGTGGACACAGGACTCGGCGTATTTCTACCCATAAATCCTGTGCCCTATAAGGCCATCTGCAGAGTCATTCTCTTCCTCTTTCTTCCCTCTCTGCCCCCGTGGGAGATGTCCTCTCTTATCGGGTAACGGTGTGGGAGTATCTCAGGCCACTTAGGCCTCTGTCTAGGCCTAATGCCAGGAGGAGAATGGAGGGGGAGGCAGTCTCAGACCTGGCCAGCCTGAGACTTGCCTAGCAGTGGGAGGGGGAAGAAGGAGCCCTGAGGGTTTGGGTAGACCCTCAGGTGGGAGGAGGGAAGGATTGGAAGCCTCTGGGAATTGAGTAAGGGACTCTGTATGCTTTAGGATGCTCTTTGCCACTATGCTTTGTAGTTTTCTGTAGTTTCACCAATTGCTTTTCCATTTCAACTTTCCATCACTCTCCAATCCGTTTGTGTGAGTCTCATTCTTTTGTCCCTTTCGGGTCAAGAGAGGATCTGTCTGGCCTCAAACCAGCACACTACCCATTTCATAGAATCAAGAATCAAGAAGGTTGGAAGAGACCTCAAAGATCATCGAGTCCAACCTGTCACCCTACACCTCATGACTATCTAAACCATGGCACCAAGTGCCATGTCCAATCCCCTCTTGAACACCTCCAGGGATGGTGACTCCACCACCTCCCTGGGCAGCACATTCCAATGGCCAACCACTCTCTCTGGGAAGAACTTTCTCCTCACCTCCAGCCTAAACCTCCCCTGGCACAGCTTGAGACTGTGTCCTCTTGTTCTGGTGCTGGTTGCCTGGGAGAAGAGACCAAACCCCTCCTGGCTACAACCTCCCTTCAGGTAGTTGTAGACAGCAATGAGGTCACCCCTGAGCCTCCTCTTCTCCAGGCTAAACACCCCCAGCTCCCTCAGCCTCTCCTCACAGGGCTGTGCTCAAGGCCTCTCCCCAGCCTCGTTGCCCTTCTCTGGACATGCTCCAGCAATTCAACATCTTTCCTAAACTGAGGGGCCCAGAACTGGACACAGGACTCAAGGTGTGGCCTAACCAGTGCTGTGTACAGGGGTACAATGACCTCCCTGCTCCTGCTGGCCACACTCTGCCTGATGCAGGCCAGGATGCCATTGGCTCTCTTGGCCACCTGGGCACACTGCTGGCTCCTGTTCAGCTGCTGTCACCCAGTACCCCCAGGTCCCTTTCCACCTGGCTGCTCTCCAGCCACTCTGACCCCAGCCTGTAGCTCTGCATGGGGTTGTTGTGGCCAAAGTACAGCACCCAGCACTTGGACTTGTTGAATGCCATCCTGTTGGACTCTGCCCATCTGTCCAGCCTGTCAAGGTCCCTCTGCAGAGCCCTTCTACCTTCTAACAGATCAACACCTGCTCCCAGCTTGGTGTCATCTGCAAATTTACTGATGATGGACTCAATCCCCTCATCCAGATCATCAATAAAGACATTGAACAGGATGGGGCCCAGCACTGATCCCTGGGGGACACCACTAGTGCCAGGCTGCCAGCTGGATGTGGCACCATTCACCACCACTCTCTGGGCTCTGCCCTCCAGCCAGTTCCTAAGCCAGCACAGAGTGCTCCTGTCCAAGCCACAGGCTGACAGCTTGGCCAGGAGTTTGCTGTGGGGGACAGTGTCAAAGGCCTTGCTGAAGTCCAGGTAGACTACATCCACAGCCTTTCCCACGTCCACCAGGCTGTCACCTGATCATAGAAGGAGATCAGGTTGGTGAGGCAGGACCTGCCCTTCCTAAATCCATGTTGGCTGGGCCTGATTCCTTGGCTATCCTTCAGGTATGCAGTGATTGCCCCCAAGACAATCTGCTCCATGATTTTCCCTGGCTCTGAGGTCAGGCTGACAGGCCTGGAGTTCCCAGGTTCTTCTGTCCATCCCTTCTTGTGGATGGGTGTCACATTGGCCAGTTTCCAGTCTTCTGGGACCTCTCCAGTGAGCCAGGACTGGTTTTTCTCCACCCCCCCATTCCTATCACTCCCTGACACCATAAAAAGTCCCTCCCCAGCTTTCTTGTAGCCCCCTTCAGATCCTGGAAGGCCACAGGAAGGTCTACTCAGAGCCTTCTCTTCTCCAGACTGAACAACCCCAACTCTCTCAGTCTGTCCTCATAGCAGAAGAGCTTCAGCCCTCTGCTCATCCTCGTGGCCCTTCTCTGGTCAGGTTCCAGCACATCCATGTTAGTAAATACTATAGCATGTAACATGTTAGTAACATTAGTAACATATTAGTAAATATTAGTAACATGTCACATGAATGAGCATCACCTCTCTCTGTTGCTTTTGGTCATGTAATGCCCATGTCTGTGATTTTGGTCGTGTGATGTTCAAGGAAATTACAGCAGGACTGGAGAAATTTCAGAGAAGGGTAGCAGTAATGGTCAAAAACTTAAAGCTTCCTCAAAGATGGACAAGACAGGGCCACTGCACTTGGTAAAGCAGGATCACTTGATCACAGGTTGTTAGGGGTTGGAAGGGACCTCTGGAGAGCTTCAAGTCCAACCCTCCTGCCAGATCCAGATGTGTCTTGAAAGTCTGCAGATAAGGAAACTCCACAACCTCTCTGGGCAGCCTGTTCCAGGGCTCTGTGAGCCTTACAGTAAAGAAGTTCTTCCTCATGTTGAGGTGGAACCTCCTGTGCTGGAGTTTATATCCATTGCTCCTTGTCCTATCCCAGGGCACAAGTGAGCAGAGGCTGTTCCTTCCTTCCTGACCCCCAGCCCTCATCTATTGAATAGACATTGATCAGATCCCCTCTCATTCTTCTCCTCTCCACACTAAGCAGCCCCAGGGCTCTCAGTGGGATGAAAGAAAGATGTTCTAGAAGTCAGATATGGTAAGGGATATTAAAACTACAAAGAGGATCGAGTTAGTGCCATTTTAGTCCTCTCATGATGTAAGTGAAGATCTGAGGGACAGCCTTTTAACATGAGGACAAGCAAACTCAGGATTAGTGTGAACCTGGGGAGCTCCCTACTCTAAGCAAAACTGATCCAGTTCCAAAAGGCTAAAAACTGGCAAAGAGAAACCATTGTCATAGGACTTAAAGCAGCCTGGAAGCTGAAGTTGCTATTTTAAAGGGCAGAGTACTGCTGAAATCCACATCGTGGTCCTTTTGCAACTCCCTGAGAAAAACCTGGTAATTCCCACAGATGTAGTGCACTGCAGCAAGTCCTTTTCCTTCAGGAAGTTCTTGCCCTCTGAATCTTTCACTGTGTTTCTTCTTGCAGTCCCTTCAAGCGTTCAGGGGCTTACTGTCAGCAACTCAGCCAGAAGCGACTACTTGAAGGTGTCCTGGTTGCATGCCTCTGGGTATTTTGATAACTATGAAGTGGTCATCAAGAACAACAACGACTTCATCCAGACAAAAAGCATCCCCAAGGATGAAAATGAATGTGTGTTCACCAACCTGGTCCCAGGGAGGCAGTACAGTGTCATGGTCAGCACCAGGAGCGGGAAATACGAAACTAGCGAAAGGGTCTATGGCAGAACAAGTAAGTACTCACCCTGGGAACATCCTGGCTCACTCCAAGTCTTCTCTCATTTTCCTTTATCATAGCTGGGCTCAAAAACCTCATGTCATTTTAACACAGGATGTTGATTGTGACTCTTTGAATGTGTGTCATTCCAAAGATGGAAAGCAGGGTTTAGCTTGGTCACCAACCTTTAAATTGCAGACATAGAAGCATAGAACCACAGAATGGTCTGGGCTGGAAGGGACCTCCAAAGGTCATCCCCAGTCCAACCCCCTCTGCAGCCAGCAGGGGCATCCCCAACTAGATCAGGCTGCCCAGAGCCCTGTCCAACCTTGAATATCTCCAGGGATGGGGCCTCAACCAACCCCCTGGACAACCTGTTCCAGTGTTCTACCACCCTCATGGTGCAGAACTTGTTCCTAACATCCAATCTAAATCTGCCCTTCTCTAGTTTGAAGCCATTGCCCCTGGTCCTGTCACTGCAGGCCTTTGTACAGAGAGAAAGTGAAATAAGAGAGCTGTGCTATGAATTTGAGGGCAAATCTTGAAACATGCAAAACTGAAAAGCAGTTGTATTCATTTCCACATAAGCTTAGGATTTATGCTTGGTCCATGCCAGAATGTGCAAGACAGTTTTCTCTGGACATGGAAAAGACAGGAGGAAGAATACAGACTAGGGCTCACTCTGCTCAAATTACCCCAAGAGCTGGAGTTAGAGAGCATGGGGCAAGAGTGGCAAGGTGAGTAGTGGTGAACCAGCAGGAACCTGGGTGCAATCTGCCTGTCTCCACCTAGCACTAGATGTAAGCTCATCAGCCATGCTAAGAAACCAAGTTAATTAGCACAGGTGTAGCACTGGGTAAAAATAACTGAGGTACATCTGGCAGGAGGTGGGAACTGTGCAGTGTGGTGCCAGAAGCAGATTGTCTCTGGTCTGCCCTGGCTCAGGCCTCCTTGCTCCACATTTGTTGTTTGTGCAGATCCTACTCAACTTCAGTTGGCTGTGCAAACTCCCTGCAGGCTCTGTTACTATTGGTTCATCATGATAGATTGTGGACCGGAATCGATGGTAGGCATGGTGAAAACCTCAAACAGCAACCCCTGCAAATAAGTGCAATCTACTGCTTTTCCTAGGGAACTGAATAAAGACTTCTAGCTCAGGAGCATGATTGCAGAACTGCTTGCTTTTGGCTGTGACCTGGTCACAAGTACTGAGAGGTTTTCTATCTTTCTTCTCACCGTTTCAGTGCCGGAATCAGTGAAGGAGCTGACTCTCAGTAACAGGAGCACAGAAGATTTGCAGGTCACTTGGTCAAAGGCTGAGGGGGATGTTGATAAATACGAGATTCAACTCCTCTTCAATGATATGAAGATCCTCCCACCCATTTTCCTTGGGAACTCTGTTGAGGAGTGTTGGTTCACAGCTCTGACTCCAGGCCGCCTGTACAAAATCGTTGTCTTGACCATCAGTGGAGATGCACAGCGTGCTACCTTCATAGAGGGCCTGACAAGTAAGGGTGATGTGGTGTTTAAAACCTGCTGAGGCTTCTCCAGAGGAAAGAGTGAGGCACAGAAAGTCAAGGGTGAACCATGATATCGTTTGAACTGCTGTAATACTGCTGCAAAGACAACAGATCTCAATGACAATTAGGCTGGGACTTCAGACAGCTTGATCTGTGCTTTAATAAACAAATGTTACAGTTACCAATATTTGATTGCTGGCAGATGATCAGATTTGCTGCATAGGAATGGGATTGAGATGTCAGTGTTTGGGTTACAGCTATTCCCATGCATGCCAGCTGTTTGCTCTGTATCTCTGCCTAAATCCCTTCAGCTATTTTTCATCTCTGTTTACCCACCTGAAAGTTGTGAGATCACAACTGCAGAATCACTTAAGTATGCATAAAGAGCTTTGATTTTTCTGAGATGTTTCTAAAGCTTCACTTCTGAGATGTTTCTAAAAGCTTCATTTCTGGGATGCTTCTAAAAGCTTCATTTCTGAGATATTTCTAAAGCTTTATTTGAAGAAGAGGGAGGTTAGTTATCCAGAGAAAAGCAAATAGAAACTTTTTTTCTATTTAACTTACTTTTCTTCACTTTTATCCTTGTAATCCCTTGAAATCACTTTACTAAAATGGCACAGTTCTACACAAATGTCTTCAGCTTTGCTTGTGTTTACCCATGAGTGAAATTACTTGTACCTGTAAATGCTTTGTGCTTTGAATCATTTTCTGTGGCCATAAAGAAGCAGGAATTTAAAAGCCTGAATCAAACACACAATATGTGAGCAGATGCCTTTCTGTTCCCTTTTCTTTCGCAGTTCCAAGTGCTGTCAGAAACATTCATGTGTCACCTAATGGCATGACAAACAGCCTGAGAGTGAGCTGGACTCCTGGAAGTGGAGATGTTGATTCCTACACAGTGAGCATATTTCAGCAAAGCCATCAGCTGGATTCCCAGAGTGTCTCCAAACACGTCTCTGAGCACACGTTTCACAAGCTGGAGGCTGGGGAGCAGTACCAGGTGGTGGTGCAGTCTAACAGTGGCAGCTTGCACAACAGCTTAGCAGCTTTGGGTAGAACAAGTAAGTTTCTTTGAAGGCAAGTAGCAAGTTGCATTAATGCCTGCCCAGAAGCTGACCCTTATTTGATGATGTTCATGAGTGTTACATACCATTAGGTGTAGGGACACCCAGACTCAAGAATAAGTTTTTGTCTCAAGGAGCATGAGTCCTCAGTCCTGCAAATGTTTACAGGATCACAGAATGTATCTGGTGGGAAGAGACCTCCAAGCTCATCCAGTCCAACCCTTGAGCCAGCACTGAAGGGTCAGCACTAAACCATGTCCCTAAGCACCAGCTCCACACACTGCTTAAACACCCCCAGGGATGGTGACTCCAGAGCTGCCCTGGGCAGAACATCCCAATGTCTGAGAACCCTCCCTGGGAAGAAATATTTTCTAATATCCAACCTAAACCTCCCCTGGCACAGCTTGAAACCATTTCCTCTGGTCCTGTCACTTGTCATTGAGTAGAAGAGGCTGCCCCCTCCTTGCTCCAACCTCCCTTCAGGTGGTTGTAGAGAGCAATGAGGTCTCCCCTCAGCCTCCTCTGTTAAAACTCGTGAGGTCTGTCACACAAGTACCATCACCTGGTGAGTATGTGTGCAATTCAAGTCCCCAGCCCAAAGTGTGCATCCATAGGATCAATGCAGTTCCATCCCTCCCCAGTCCTCTGTCTGTACCCTTCCAACACATGTAGGACTCTGTGTAGTTAAATTCTGTGTCCTAGCAGAGCCTATTGTATGATCAAGGCAGACAATGTGCTGCCCCAAAATGCTGCATTTCTCTCTTCTGTGCCATATTTGACACCCATTTACCACTTCTTTATTTTTCAGTTCTTTTCCACATGCCTTTCTTAACCGTTTCAGACATTTCATCTCACTCTCCTCCTCCCTCTTTTCATGACAGTTAATGTGTATCTCTTGCTTCTCCATGCCCAGTCCAGATGTCCTTGATGGTCTGATTCATCATCTGGCTGTATTTATGTCTAGAAAGATTTGCTTGTGCAAAGACATGCACAGGTGACAGAATGGTCAGGGTTGGAAGGGACCTCAAGGATCAGCCAGTTCCAACCCCCCTGCCATGGCCAGGGACACTTTCCACTAGACAGGTTGCCCAGAGCCACATCCAGCCTGGCCTTAAAAACCTCCAGGGATGAGGCTTCCACCACCTCCCTGGGCAACCTGTGCCAGTGTCTCACCACCCTCATGTGGAAGAACTTCTTCCTAATGTCTAATCTAAATCTCCCCTCCTCTAGTTTTGTTTCATTCCCCCCAGTCCTATCACTACCTGACACCACAAAAGTCCCTCTCCAGCTTTCTTGTAGCCCCCTTCAGATACTGGAAGGCCACAAGAAGGTCTCCTTGCAACCTTCTCTTCTGAAGACTGAACAACCCCAACTCTCAGTCTGTCCTCAAGGGAGAGGAACTCCAGCCCTCTGCTCATGCTCATGACCCTTCTCTGGACACATTCCAGATATCTCTTTTACTACCAATGAACATGCAAATGTATAAAGATAGTCTCTGTTAATTACTCTTACAATTACTCATACAATTTGGTATGGAATGGTCCATATTTCATGTACTAATGCCTTGCCTTTAATTGTTTTTCCCAGTTCCAGCCTCTGTCCAGGAGTTGCTGGCCCATCATGCTTACAGCAGTCACTCCTTGCTGGTAACCTGGCAGAAAGCTCCTGGTGTAGCTGAAAGATACGACATTCTGCTCTTGAATGAGGAAGGAGTCCTCCTGAGCAACAAATCAGAGCCAGCTACTGCCAAACAGCACAAATTTGAAGATTTGTTAGCTGGCAAGAAGTATAAAATCCAACTGTTGACAGTCAGTGGTGGGCTCTTCAGTAAGCGAGCAGAGACTGTTGGCCAAACAGGTAATTGGAGCATCCTGGTTTGTTGAGAGCTCCCCCAGGCACCCAGCATCAACCACACTGACTCTCTGTGCAGCCTTGGGGGGCTGAAAACTCACAGTATCACAGTCTCACAGTATATCAGAGGTTGGAAGGGACCTCAAGAGATCATTGGGTCCAACCCCCCTGCTAGAGCAGGAAAACTCCCCCCGTCAACATTAACTTTGCCAGAGCAGGAAAACTCCCCCCCCAATATTAACGTTGCCAGAGCAGGATCCCCCTGCCAGATCAGGAAAACTTCCCCCCCACAACATTAACTTTGCCAGGCCAGCTCAGTTGGAAGCAAATGAAAGCTGTATTTGCAAGCAAAACTACAATCTACAATGGAATGAAATGAATGTGTACAAAATGTACAATATTTACAATTAATGAACAGCACAAGGACCCCCCTGGACAAAGACCAGGAGAGCTGCAGCAGCTTCTTCCCCCCTGCATCCCTCTTACACCCCTCTTTGTGTGGAAAACACAAAGGAGACATCCAGAGCTGTGGTGTGTTGAAAAGTCTGCCCCACAACATTAAATTTGCCAGACCAGCTCAGCTGAGAGGAGAGAGGATAGGAGAGAAGGGGAAGAGAGGAAAGGATAGAGGAGGACAGAGGAGAGGAGAGGAGAGGACAGAGGAGATGAGAGGACAGAGGAGAGGAGGGAGGGGGAAGAGGAGAGGAGATTGTTTTGGGAATTAGATATTATGGTAGGTATCTCTCCAATGGGATTGTTTAGAATTATCTTTATTTTCCTTTTTACACCCAGTAGTGATTTATTTATATTTTACTACTTTCTGTTCAAGATCTGTGAAAAAATTTAAAGGCACAGCCTAAAACTACCACAGCAGCTCAATTCTGCAAAGATTCTAGTAGTAGACTCCAGATAGTTTTGCATCATTTTTCCTGATCTGTGCTTGGCATGTGAATGTGAAATTTGTTAGCACATTAACACATGGTGCATAGTAAGAATATTAAACCCAAGTGTTGAATGCTTCCCTCAAACTATGTTATGGAGCTACCTGAAGGTTTTATTGCCATGAAGGTTTTATTTCACAATCTTAATACAGGATCTGATGTGAAAACTCTAAACTCAGAGCCAAATCTTGCAGTCTTTACTCAGTTAAAGCTTCTTGCAGAAACTAATGGACAGTTCTGTGTGAGCCCAGGCTGGAGAGTGAGAGCTGCTGGGAAATGCAAACCTTGTACTGGAGAGACTCAGTGGCACCTCCAGAAATGCTTTCCCCTTGGCTTCTAGAAGTTGCTGTTAACAATACCTAGCTACTTGTGGCTTCATTGAAATGTTCAGCTTGGTGGCTAGACACTTGGATGGGGACACAGAAACATTCAGGTTGGAAGAGACCCTCAGGATCACCAAGTCCAACCCAGAACCCTACTCTACAAGGCTCACCCCTAAACCACAG
Organism: Indicator indicator; assembly: GCF_027791375.1. Classification (NCBI taxonomy): domain Eukaryota; kingdom Metazoa; phylum Chordata; class Aves; order Piciformes; family Indicatoridae; genus Indicator; species Indicator indicator. The sequence continues at coordinate 49,535,221 of NC_072012.1, read as the reverse complement.
CCCCAAGCACCACAGCCAAACCACCTTCACACACAGCCAGGCTTGGGCACTCCACCACCTCCATGCCCACCACATTCCAATGCCTGACCACTCTTGCCCTCAAAAAATGTTTCCTACTGTCCAGTCTAAAAAAAAAAATATTTACTCTTGTGTTTATCCTTTCCAGTTCCAGCAGCTGTCACGAACCTGAAGGTCACAGAGAACACCACTGACCGACTGTCCTTCAGCTGGAGCACCCCTCAAGGGGAGCTTGACTCGTATGACATCTTCCTGTACAACCCAGACAAGTCCCTTCAGGACAGGATTTCAGGGGAGCAGCACCTCCAGCAGTGCTCGTTCCAGAACCTGCGGCAGGGCAGGGTGTATCGAATGGTGATCGTTACCCACAGTGGAGACCTCACCAACGAGGCCTCTGTCTTCGGAAGGACAGGCAAGAACCCCTGAGAAAAACATCTGTGCTGTAGTGTGGGGGACTGGAATTCCCCTCCCACAGGAACTTCAGCATCTCCCCTGTGAAGAGAGGCTGAGAGCCCTGGGGCTGTTTAGTCTGGAGAAGAGAAGGCTGAGAGGGGATCTGATCAATGTCTCAGTAGCTGAGGGCTGGGGTTCAAGTGGAGGGGGCCAGGCTCTTTTGGGTGGTGCAGTGATAAGCCAAGGAACAAAGGGTTCAAACTTGAACAGAGAAGATTTCACCTCAACATGAGGAGAAACTTCTTTACAGTGAGGGTGACAGAGGCCTGGAGCAGGCTGCCCAGAGAGGTTGTGGAGTCTCTTTCTCTGCAGACTTTCCAACCCCACCTGGATGCATTCCTGTGAGGACTCCCCTGGGTGCTGCTGCTCTGGCAGGGGGGTTATACCTGATGATTTCTTGAGGTCCCTTCCAACCTCTGATAGAGACTCTGTGTGTGTGTGATAACAACTCCAGACTAGCTCAGTTTGGAAGCAAATGAGGCTGTATTTCACAAGCAGAACTCCAATCTATGATGAAATGCAAAGAATATGTACAAATAGACACCAATAGGTACAATGGACAGAAAAACACAACACAGCCCCCTGGCCCCAGAGGGGTCCTGCTTCTTCCCCACCACCACCCCCACCTTCCCAGAGCTAGCAGACAAAGGGGAAGAAAGCCAAGAAGCAGAGAGTTTGTTAAACTTAGCTTGTCAAGGTCAGTATGCATGTGTGTGTGTGTGTGTGTTATCTCCCAAAGCCGGCAGACTGCCCAGCAGAGAAACAGCAGAAAGAAAGACAGAGAGAGATTGCGCCTACCTTGTTCTGAGACTGAGTCTTAAACATTTCTCTCTCTCCAATGGAAGTGTTTAGAATAATCATTATTTTGCTTTCTTACACCCAGTTGTGATTGATTGCCATTCTTTCACTTTCTCTGCTCGAACTCTGTGAAGAAAAATTAAAGGTACAGCCTTAAAACCATCACAATCTGCCTGCAGTCTGGGGAACAGCAGTGAGCCAGGCTGGCTCTGATTGTGGAAGTTTCAGGGTATGCCTAGAAAATTTTCCACAGATCTTGAACAGAAAGTGGTAGGATGTAAATAAATCACCATTGGATGTGAGAAGAGGAATAATGATAAGCTCTAAATAATCCCATCGGACAAACTGCCAGTTCTGTAAACTATCTTTCTCTCTTTTCACTTTCTCACTTGTGCTTCTGCTGGCTTGGCTGACCTTGGCTGCATTGCTGTATTGTGGCTAAGTGTAACAAATAACTCTCTGCTCTTTCTCTTGTCCCTTGTGCACAGCAGGGTACATGGAAGGAGGCAGGGAAGGGGAAAGCTATTAGCTTCCCTAGTTTTCTCCAGTGTGCTTCTTGTGCTGTTTATCAGTTGTAAATATTGTAAATATTGCATATTTTGTACATATTCATTGCATTTCATATTTTACATTGTAGTTTTGCTTGTAAATAGAGCTTCATTTTGCTTCCAGCTGAGCTGGTCTGGCAGTTTAATGGTGGGGGGAATTTTCAACCCACCACACTGATGCTCATGCTAGATTAGAGCAGCTGTTAGAAACAGCAAAATTGGCTCTTAGACGTGAAAAGCATTTGTGGTGGGTTAATAATTACCCCCCAAGCTAATTTGGAGAAGAATACCCCCAAAATAAAATTGCCAGACCAGCTCAGTTGGAAAGCAAATGAAGCTCTATTTACAAGCACACTAGAATCTAGAAACATGGAATGCAATGAAAGTGTACAAAATACACAATATTTCCATGTATTTACAATTTATAAACAGCACAAGGACCTCCCTGGACAAAAGCAGGGGGCTACCAACAGCTTCCCCCTCCCTGAACAAGGGAAAAGAGAGAGAGAAGAGCAGAGAGTAGCTTGTTAGTACTTAGCCACAACAAAGAAACACAGCCAAGGTCAGCAAAACCAGCAGAAGCATCCAGCTAGTGTCAGCTGGAGTGAAGAAGCTGAAAAGACAGAGTTAGTTTATACAACTCTCTTTGTTAGTAATCAGACCAATGGGATTATTTAGACCTTATCATTATTTTCCCTTTTACATCCAGTGGCAATTTATTCACATTCTACCACTTTTCTACTCAACCTGTGGAAAATTTTCCTAGACATCAGCCAAAAACTGCCACAGCATTAGACAAATAAGAAGGTAAATTCTGAAGGATGTGGTTGCAAGGGGGAAAATGAAGCAAAGACCTTTAAAATAGTTTCTGGGCACTCAGGTCAGGTGAAGGACTTCCCAGTGTATGCTGCTTCAGGCTTAGAGGGAAACAGCTGTCCCCCATCCTTAAAGTAATGTTAGTCCATGAGCAGAAAAGACAGCAAGGCAAAGTGTGTAGGGTTAGTGGGGTAGACAAGCTTCCAGCAAAATAAACCTAATTTCCCACAGGGAGCTCTGGCTGCAGCTCTGTTTGTTCAGGCACACATGGGAAGCAGAGTTTCCTAAGCAGCTCTAGCAGCCCTGGTGCTCTGTGAGACCTTTATCCTAGAGGCATCACCTTTTATCCTAGAGGCTGAACATGAGCCAGCAGTGTGCCCAGGTGGCCAAGAAGGCTGATTCTGGGCTGCATCAGCAATAGTGTGGCCAGCAGGAGCAGGGAAGTCATTCTGCCCTCTGCTCAGCACTGGTTAGGCCACACCTTGAGTCCTGTGTCCAGTTCTGGGCTCCTCAATTTAAGAAGGACATTGAGATACTTAAATGTGTCCAGAGAAGGGCAGCAAGGCTGGGGAGGGGTCTGGAGCACAGCCCTGTGAGGAAAGGCTGAGGGAGCTGGGGGTGTTTAGCCTGGAGAAGAGGAGGCTCAGGGCAGACCTCATTGCTCTCTACAACTGCCTGAAGGGAGGTTGTAGCCAGGTGGGGGTTGGGCTCTTCTCCCAGGCAAGCAGCACCAGAACAAGAGGACACAGTCTCAAGCTGTGTAGGGGCAAGTTTCGGCTTGAGGTGAGGAGAAAGTTCTTCCCAGCAAGAGAGATTGGCCATGGGAATGTGCTGCCCAGGGAGGTGGTGGAGTCACCATCCCTGGAGGTGTTCAAAAAAAGCTTGGATGTGGCACTTGGAGCCAGGGTTTAGTTGTCAGGAGGTGTTAGGTATTAGGTAATAGGTTGGACTTGATCTCTGAGGTCTTTCCAACCTGGTTGATTCTGTGATTCTGTGATCATCTAGTAAGCCCTCTGTAAGACTGCCTCTGGGCAGTGGTGCACTTCCTTCATCTACCTCAAAGCTGACTGGGAAAAAGCTGTTGAACAGTTGCAAAACTGTCTGTTTGCAAACATTCCAGCCTCTTCTGGGAGCAGCTGTGGTTCAAAATAAGAAAGGAAACTCTTGAGGTATTACACTTCCTGATGCTTCCTGTCTTTTTGGCCAGCTGTGGTGACTGTTTAGTTTACTAGATGGATGTCATTGCAGGATAAGTGTAAGGTCTGCTTGGACCTTGTTGCCTGTCCTCTCCCTGAAGGATGTTCTACCTAAAGTACTACTAATCCCTTGTTTTTCAGTCCCAGCCCCAGTTGTTGGCCTCAAGGCATCCAACCGCAACAGGACGGACAGTCTGTGGTTCACCTGGGGTCCAGCTGCAGGAGATGTTGACTTCTATGAGCTGAATCTTTACAACCCAAATGGGACACAGAAAGAAACGTGGCACAGGAAAGACCTGAAGGAGTGGCATTTCCAGGGGCTGGTTCCTGGCAGGAAGTACACTCTGGTTGTGGTGACTCACAGTGGTGACCTGACCAACGCAGCGAATGCTGAAGGAAGAACAGGTAAAAGACACAAAGGCTTTGGGATTTTTGTTGAGACCCCTTCTGTGGTGGGTTGAAAATTCCCCAACCCCCAGCATTTAAATTGCTAGACTAGCTCAGGTGGAAGCAAATGAAGCTGTGTTTACAAGCAAAACTACAATCTAAAATGAAATGCAGTGAATATATACAAAATGCACAATATTTACAGGTATTTACAATTAATAAGCAGCACAAACAAGGGGAGCTTCCCTGCTCCCCCTCCCTACCCACTCTGTGCACAAGGGACAGGAGAAAGAGCAGAAAGTTGTTTTTTTAGATACTCAGCCACAACAAACAACACAGCCAAGGTCAGCAAAGCCAAGCAGGAGCCAGAGCTTGTATCTGCTAGAGCAAGGAAGCCAAAAAGAGAGAAGTTACTTTACCTTTCTAGCCTTATGTTTATTATCTATCCAATGGGATTGTATAGAGCTTAACCTTTATTTTCCCTTTTACATCCAGTGGTGATTTATTTACATCCTACCACTTTCTGTTCAAGACCTGTAGAAAATTTTTCCATGCACAGCCTGAAACTGCTACACCCCACCCCCCACCCCCCTGTCAGAATTCATGTTAATTCACAACTATGCCACAGATCTGTTCTGAGGGAGGATTTATTGTGAGAGTGACTGAAGGTGTAAAGGTAAAGGCTATCCTTAGGGGTCTCAAACCAGTGGAGTGTGATTTTGTTAGCACGGTGTTACTTTGAAAGGCTTGAGAATGTGCAATGTCTGTGAAAGTCACCACCAGCAGCAGGGACGCAGTACCTGGCTGCATACACAGGGTAGTATAAACCACTTTGTGATGCCTGAAGAAAAGAATTGCATATTTTATGTTGTCTTGTGTAAAAATTTATTAAGAATCTCTCTGTTTGTTTTTTCTTTTTCGCCTTTATTTCCCCTTTCTAGCACCCAGCCCTCCTAACTCCGTGTCCTTTACTGATGTTGCAAACACTTCCCTATCAGTCACGTGGCTGGGTCCTCCAGACTGGACAGACTATGATGATTTTGAATTGCAGTGGCTCCCAAAGGATCCCCTCACAGTCTTCAATCCCTACAGCAGCAGCAAGTCTAAAGTGCGCATCATTTATGGCCTGCGACCAGGGAGGCTATATGAGTTCACTGTCAGGACTGTCAGTGGGGACAGCTGGAGGACATACAGCCAGGCACAGGCTGCAAGTGTGAGAACAAGTAAGTCACAGTTCCCATTGCACCCCAACACGCAGCTGGAGAAGATGCAAAGCTGTTAAATCCTGACTAATTCTGTTGCAGTCGTTGATTTCCATTAATAAATCCATGAATGACCACAAGGACAGGCTGGGAGAATTGGGGTTGTTCAGTCTGGACAGGAGAAGGCTCCAAGCAGGCCTTACTATGGCCTTCCTGTATCTGAAATGGGCTACAAGAAAGCTGGAGAGGGACTTCTTAGGGTGTCGGGTATTGATAGGGCTGGGGGGAATGGATCCAAGGGCATAAGCATATTCTGTTGGAACCTGTTTGAAGTGGTGAAGAAAAGGACTTGAGGGTGCTGGGGGTGAGAAGCTCAACAGGAGCCAGCAGTGAGCACTTGCAGCCCAGAGAGCCAAGCAGAGCCTGGGCTGCAGCAAGAGAAGTGTGGCCAGCAGGGCCAGGGAGGGGATTCTGTCCCTCTGCTCCACTCTGCTGAGACCACACCTGGAGCTCTGTGTCCAGTTCTGGAGCCTCTGTTACAGGAAAGATCTGGAGGTGCTGGAAGGTGTCCAGAGAAGGGCCATGAGGATGAGCAGAGGGCTGGAGCTGCTCTGCTATGAGGACAGACTGAGAGAGTTGGGGTTGTTCAGTCTGGAGAAGAGAAGGCTCTGAGGAGACCTTCTTGTGGCCTTCCAGTATCTGAAGGGGGTTCCAGGAAAGCTGGGAAGGAACTTTTTAGGGTGTCAGGGAGTGATAGGACTGGAGGGAATGGATCCAAGCTAGAGGAAGGGTGTTTTAGATTAGATGTTAGGAAGAAATTCTTCCCCATGAGGGTAGTGAGACACTGGCACAGGTTGCCCAAGGAGGTGGTGGAAGCCTCATCCCTGGAGGTTTTTGCAGCCAGGCTGGAGGTGGCTGTGAGCAACCTGCTGTAGTGTGAGGTGTCCCTGCCCATGGCAGGGGGGTTGGAACTAAATGATCCTTGAGGTCCTTTCCAACCCTGACAGTTTTGTGATTCTGTAATTCAGCTAGAGTCTAAGAATGGTCAGCTCTTTAAATTTAGATTGAAAAGGGACATAGATTTATAATGTTTACATTTAGAGTGGGAGTCTTTGGTTGCAGAGCCTGAATCAGTCAGTTTCAGGGGAAAAAATAGGGCTAAATATCCAAACTTCTCTGACAGTAGGATATTGCTTCTGAGCAATCAAATGAGAAGGGTGAATGGAACCCTGCTGTGCTGGATTTGAAGCTGGAGTTGTAGTGTTCCACTGCCCTGCATTTATGTCCATATCTGTGGATCCAAATCATTTCTAGCTGTCAAGCTAGAAGAAATCATAGAATGGTCTGGGTCGGAAGGGACCTCCAAAGGTCATTCAGTCCAACCCCCTCTGCAGTCAGCAGGGATATCTTCAACTAGATCAGGCTGCCCAGAGCACTGTTGAGCCTTGCCTTGAATATCTCCAGGGATGGAGCCTCAACCACCTGCCAAATCTGATTTGAAAAGATGACCTGGAACTGTGCAGACAGCTAAGCCCTGGCAAACCTTCATGCCACTTGATGTGGGATTCAGCTCTAAATTAACATCTATGTTTAGGAAGCTGAATCACTCTTTAGACTTCAGTCAGCATATTCATTAAAGGGAGACCAAAACTCCCTCTTTCTCCTGTAGTCAGTTATTTAACTGTGGATGTCTGCCATCTGAAAATGAAGTTTCACCTGTCTTGCCTGTCACATGTTATAAATGGTGCTCCAGTATTGCATGAGTGCAGCAGACACACGACATGCTGCCCAGGGAACCAGATGAGTCAGGAGATGACGGTGTTGACTGATACCACTGACCACATCTAACCTCCCAATAGATTGTAGCACAGTTCTAGAAATCCAATTGCTTTGCAGTGTTGCTCTGAGATTTCAGCAAGTAGGTTTTTTTGCTTGTTTTCACAAGAAATTACTGAAGCATCACAAACCTGATCACAGAATCACAGAAACATTCAGGTTGGAAAAGCTCCTCAGGGTCACCAAGTCCAATCCACAACCCTACTCTACAAGGCTCACCCCTAAACCACAGCCCCAAGCACCACATCCAAACCACCTTCAAACACAGCCAGGCTTGGGGACTCCACCACCTCCCTGCCCAGCACATTCCAGTCCCTGACCACTCTTGCCCTGAAAAAATGTTTCCTACTGTCCAGTCTGAACCTACCCAGTGTCAGCTTGAGGCCATTCCCTCTTCTTCTATCACTAATGACCTGGGAGAAGAGACCAGCACCAACCTCTCCACAACCTCCTTTCAGGTAGCTGTAGAGAGCCATGAGGCTGATGTCACTAGATCTGATCTCAGATGGGTAAAATGAGTTAGACAGGCTTGCCTAATAGTCAGGCAACTCACATTTGTGGGAGAGGTAGAAATTCTGACTCCCAGCCTTCTCCTCTGATTAAACCATTGATCTAGGAGCTGTAGGGTGAGCAGAGAGTGCATTGATGTCTATCCCTTTTCACACTGAGCTTCAACTTCTCAGTGTTCTGGGGTGCATTCAGAGGAGTGTGTCCAGCAGATCCAGGGAGGTTTTCCTCCCCATGTGCTCTGCCCTGGTGAGGCCCCAGTTCTGGGCTTCCCACTTCAAGAGGAACAAGGATCTGCTGGAGAGAATCTAAGGGAGGGCTACAAGGATGCTGAAGGAGCACTGCCTGATGAGGAGAGGCTGAGAGAGAAGACTGAGAGGGGATCTGATCAATGTCTATCGATATCTGAGGGCTGGATGTCAAGAGGGAGGGGACAGCCTCTGCTCACTTGTGCCCTGGGATAGGACAAGGAGCAATGGATATAAACTCCAGCACAGGAGGTTCCACCTCAACATGAGGAGGAACTTCTTGACTGTGAGGCTCCCAGAGCCCTGGAACAGGCTGCCCAGAGAGGTTGTGGAGTCTCCTTCTCTGGAGCCTTTGCAGCCCTGTCTGGATGTGTTCCTGTGTGCCCTGTGCTGGATTCTCTGGTCCTGCTCTGGCAGGGGGGTTGGACTGGAAGATCTCCAGAGGTCCCTTCCAACCCCTAACATCTTGTGACCCTCTGATCCTCTAGAACCAGACAAGATACAAAGCCTTCATTGCCGGCCCCAGACCTCTACTGCCATTGCCTGCTCCTGGACTCCTCCTGATTCCGACTTCGATGGCTACAGTGTGGAGTGCAAGAAAATGGACACTCGTGAAGTGGAGTTTTCTAAAAGGATAGAAAAAGACAAATCTCTGCTTAACATCATGACCCTGGTTCCCCACAAGCGGTACCTGGTGTCCATCAAGGTGCACTCTGCGGACATGAGCAGTGAGGTGGTTGAGGACAGCACCATCACCATGATTGACCGTAAGTGGAGTTCAGGGCTGCATGCAGCTGCAAGAAGCAGTTGCTTGTCTTGATTGGACAGCAAAAGGAGGTCTGAACTCCACAAGGCTGATTAAAAAGCTGGAGCAGGTGCCCTACGAGGAGAGGTTGAGAGCCCTGGGGCTGTTTAGTGTGGAGAGGAGAAGACTGAGAGGGGATCTGATCAATGTCTATCAATAGCTGAGGGCTGGGGGTCAAGAGGAAGGGGACAGGCTCTGCTCAGTTGTACCCTAGGGACAGGAATCTACTGGAGAGAGTCCAATGGAGAGCTACCAGGATGATGAAGGGACTGGAGCACTGCCTGATGAGGAGAGGCTGAGGGAGGAGATGGCTGACAGGGGATTTAATAAATGTCCATAAATATCTGAGGGCTGGAGGTTAAGAGGGAGGGGACAGGTTCTGCTCAGTTGCACCCTGGGATAGGACAAGGAGCAGTGGATATAAGCTACAGCACAGGAGGTTCCACCTCAACATGAGGAGGAACTTCTTCACTGTGAGGGTCCCAGAGCACTGGAACAGGCTGCCCAGAGAGGTTGTGGATTCACTTCTGGAGCCTTTCCAGCCCTGTCTGGATGTGTTCCTGTGTGACCTGTGCTGGATTCTCTGGTCCTACTCTGGCAGGGGGCTGGACTAGAAGATCTCCAGAGGTCCCTTCCAACCCCTACCATCCTGTGAGCCTGTGAACTGCCAATGTGTGGTAATCTGGTGGCCTATCCTTTGGTCCATGTTGTGGCAGTGCAGGATTTTAACTATATTGCCTACCATTCTGTTACCAGACCTTAATAACTAGCTCATTCACAAAATGTAGCCTGAGAAACATGAAAAAAAATTTTCTTGTCACTGTGATGTTCAGCACCAAAGATGTCCCAATCATCACACACCTTTCTCGGTCTTCACAGTTGCTACTTGTCTTCCCTGTGCTGGCTGTTTGCCCTCATGGATGGTAACCATCCTCAGCACAAACATCTCTCAGAATCACAGAATTGTCAGGGTTGGAAGGGACCTCAAGGATCATCCAGTTCCAGCCCCGCTGCCATGGGCAGGGACACCTCACACTACATTAGGTTGCTCACAGCCACATCCAGCCTGGCCTTCAAAACTTCCAGGGATGAGGCAGGGCAGGGGAACATACAATCTGAATCTGGCCATTTCTAGTTGCTTCATTCCTCCAAGTCCTATCACTCCCTGACACCTTAAAATCCCCACTTTTGCTGTCCTGGTCCTCTGGAGGTTTTTCCCTACCCACTTTGCTTTCCAGTTTACACCAGCAGTATCACTGTCTGAGGTATGTAGCTTTCTATCACACTAAGAACATTTCCTATGGAAATTCTGCAGCCAGTCTGGGCAGTGGTGCTCCCTAGTTAACTTGTGTCTGGCTGACTCAGGGCTGTTCCTCTGGAAAAGAAAGCAGAAATGGAGATGCTTAAAATATGTAACTTCCCATAGTGAGTGTGCTAAGTGGCCTCCAAATACCTGTGTTAAACCTGTGTCATTTTTAGCAGCCACAATTTTTGATTTCATAGGTTGTAGCAAGACTTGAATGCATTTTTCTGTGGGCTTCTGCAGGAATTCCTACTGAGGAGCTGCCACTTAACCATAGTGACAGTCACTGCTGGCTTGTTTTATCCTTTGGCAGTTTCCCTGTAGGAGGTGAAGACACTTTCTTGATTGATTCAGAGAGCTGGGTGCAGTCAGCTGTCCTTTATTACAAATTGCATTTTCCTTACCAGGTCTAAGCCACAGCAAATACATAGGTAATGCTTTCTCTTGTTTTGTTTTTCCCTTCAATTACTCAGGTCCCCCCCAGCCACCTCCAGACATAAGAGTGAACAAAAAAGATGTGCTGATTACCAAGTCCTCCATCAACTTCACTTTTAACTGCAGCTGGTTTAGTGACACCAATGGAGCTGTGAAGTACTTTACTGTGGTTGTGAGAGAGGCTGATGGTAAGTGTCATGATTTAATACCCTTCTCTTTGTAGCCTATAGGAGTTGCATGGGGAGGTACAGCCCTATTTACTCCACAGCAGAGGAGCTTCTCCTCATCTATTCATACATCACAGAATCATAGAATCAACCAGGCTGGAAAAGACCTTCAAGATCATCAAGTTCAACCTATAACCCAACACCACCTCATCAACTAAACCATGGCACCAACTGCCTCATCCAGGCTGTTTTTAAACACTTCTAGGGATGGTGACTCCACCACCTCCCTGCCCAGCACATTCCAGTCCCTCACCACTCTGATTCCTAATGTCCAGTCTAAACCTACCAGTGGCAGCTTGAGGCCATTCCCTCTTCTTCTATCACTAATGACCTGGGAGAAGAGACCAGCACCAACCTCTGCACAACCTCCTTTCAGGGAGTTGTAGAGAGCCAGGAGGTCTCCCCTCAGCCTCCTCTCTTTCACACTAACCATCCCCAGCTCCTTCAGTCTCTCTACATCAGATTTCTTCTCCAGGCCCTTCACAGCTTCCTTGCCCTCCTCTGCACTGCCTCCAGCACCTCCACATCTCTCTTGGATTGAGGTGCCCCAAACTGGACACCACACTCCAGGTGTGGCCTCCCCAAAGCTGAGTCCCAGGGGACAATCCTCTCCCTGCTCCTGCTGGACACAGCATTTCTAATCCCAACCAGGATGTCTTTGGCTTTCCTGGCCCCCTGGGCACACTGCTGGCTCCTCTTCAGCTGCAAGCAAGGTTGGTAGCAGAAACAAGGTACCACTGTAGCTCTGCATTCACCAGGGATCCTGTCCAGCTTCCCAAAAAGTGCTAGAAAGCTGGATAAGAACAGGGTCTGTCCACAGCTTGAGGCTGTAAGCTACATGACATGAATGGCTGTGCTGTGTAAACCTTCTGTCTTTCTCTGCACCTGATGTAGGCAGTGAAGGACCAAAGCCTGATGAGCAGCACCCATTGCCTTCCTACCTGGAGTACAAGCACAACGACTCTGTACGCATCTACCAGACAAATTATTTTGCCAGCAGCTGTACTGAAAGCCCTGACAGTGACTACAAAAGCTTTGACATTAACCTGGGAGGAGAAATGGAAAACCTAGGAGGACGGTGTGATCCAGACCAGCAAAGCTTCTGCGACGGACCTCTGAAGCCTCGGACTGCCTACAGGTTCCATTCCCCTGTGCTCTGTCACAATGTTAGGACTGGTGCTGTCTGGATGCTCCTCTAGATTAGTCTTGTACAATGTTCCTTGTGTTTGGCTGTGAATTTATAAAAGCTTTATGTATGTGTGTGGTAGGTTGAAAATTCCCCCCCCCCACCAACATTAACTTTGGCAGACCAGCTCGGTTGGAGGCAAATGGAAGGTATATGTACAAGCCACACTGCAATCTGCAATGGAGTGCAATGAATGTGTACACATATGCAATGTTTACAAGTATTCACAGGGGAGAGGAGAAAGGGGAGAGGAGAAAAGGGGAGAGGGGAAAAGGAAGAGGAGAAAGGGGAGAGGAAAAAGGGGAGAGGAGAAAGGAGAGAGGGGAAAAGGAAGAGGAGAAAGGGGAGAGGAAAAAGAGGAGAGGGGAAAAGGGAGAGGGGAAAGGGGAGAGGAGAAAGAAGGAGTTCTGAGGAAGAAGTTCTTCCCCATGAGAGTGGTGAGAGCCTGGAATGGGTTATCCAGGGAGGTGTTTGAGGCCCCATCCCTGGAGGTGTTTAAGGCCAGGCTGGATGAGGCTCTGGCCAGCCTGACGTAGTGTGAGGTGTCCCTGCCCATGGCAGGGGGGTTGGAACTGGCTGATCCTTGTGGTCCCTTCCAACCCTGACTGATTCTATGATTCTAGGATTCTAAAGGGGCAAGGAGCCCTCTACCTCTACTGAGTGAGCTCTCCCAGCTGTGGTATTTAATTCTGGTGCCTTCAGTAAGAACTGTCTGCAGTCACAGGCTCACAGGATGTTAGGGGTTGGAAGGCACCTCTGGAGATCTTCCAGTCCAACCCCCCTGCCAGAGCAGGACCAGAGAATCCAGCACAGGTCACACAGGAACACATCCAGACAGGGCTGGAAAGGCTTCAGAGAAGGAGACTCCACAACCTCTCTGGGCAGCCTGTTCCAGGGCTCTGAGCCTGTCAGTGGAAAGCTTTACTTATCTCTAAGGAGCCAATGAGTTCTTACTTTTCTGCTGTTGGTTCTGAACATCTGATGAGCTCTCTCTCTAATGGTGCTGGGTTTATTTTTTAGGATCAGCATCCGAGCTTTTACCCAGCTCTTCAGTGAGGACCCAAAGGAGCTCCCTAAACCGCTCTTTGCTGACACCTTCTTCTCCTTACCCATCATGACAGAGGCAGGTCAGTTTCAGGCCTGTTTCCCAGGGTCTGTAGCATGTGGTTATGTATTGTCCCACAGTATCACAGCATAGCAGAGGTTGGAAGGGACCTCCAGAGATCATCCAGTCCAACCCCCCTGCCAGAGCAGCAGCACTCAGGGGACTCCACACAGGAATGCAGCCAGGAGGGGTTGGAAAGTCTCCAGAGAAGGAGACTCCACAACCTCTCTAAGCAGCCTTTTCCAGGGCTCTGTCACCCTCACTGCAAAGAAGTTTCTCCTCATGTTGAGCTGAAACCTTCTCTGTTCAAGTTTGTCTCCACTGGTCCTTGGCTTATTGCTGTGCACCACCCAAAAGAGCCTGGCCCCCTCCACTTGACCCCCAGCCCTCAGCTATTGAGAGACATTGATCAGATCCCCTCTCAGCCTTCTCTTCTCCACACTAAACAGCCCCAGGGCTCTCAGGCTCTCTTCACACATCCAGACAGGGCTGGAAAGTCTCCAGAGAAGGAGACTCCACAGCCTCTCTGGGCAGCCTGTTCCAGGGCTCTAGGACCCTTACAGTAAGGAAGTTCTTCCTCATGTTGAGGTGGTGCTGTAGTTTTTCCTTTCCCTCTGCACATCTCCTTCACTTTGTCTTAAAGGATGTGCAAGGACTGCTTCACAGTTTGCTGCTCAAAGTCTCTCTTCACAGGGGAGATGCCCAAGTGCCCTAATTGTCCTCATGCCTCTGAACACTCTGGCATCTAGAACTAGTTGCAAAGTGTGGAGCAAAACCAAGATTTTGATGGCTGCTCCAAAACAGGGCTGGAGCCATGGCTTACCCAGCCTTAGTTTGCAAACCCAGAGGGCTGCTTGATGGAGCTGCTGACAGTGAAGGAAAAGGTGAAGGCTTAGTGAAGCTGTCACCAAGAAAGCTTCAAAATGCAAGGGAAGCAAACTCCTCTAGAATGGGGCTGTGCTTTCTTTTACTGTAATCGGGGGTGAAAGAAATTGTTTGGAAAAAATGTGGACAGAAAAGCGGGCCAGGTTTGAACTGAATGTTTAAATGCCTACCTTTTCCTTGGATTTAAACATTTCTTTAGCTTGTAATATAATATCCCCTAAAATGTGTTGATTCTTTGATTGCTCATCCATTTTCCTCAGGGTATATAAATACACTGTTTTGTTTCTAGAGCCTCTCTTTGGAGTTATTGAAGGTGTGAGTGCTGGCCTCTTCCTCATTGTGATGTTAGTGGCTGTCACTGCCTTATTTGTCTGCCGACAAAAAGTGAGGTGAGTTGAGTCTCTTTCTCAGGTTCTGTTATTGAAGTCAGGTCAAATGATCTTAATTTATAAATTTATTTAAAGCACAGCTGTAAAATTGGAGGAGTGCACTGAAGTAGTCAGCAGAACTAATCATAGAATTAGAGAAGTGTCAGGGTTGGAAGGGACCTCAAGGGTCATCCAGTTCCAACCCCTTTGCCATGGGCAGGGACAACTCACACTAGATCAGGTTGCTCAGAGCCACATCCAGCCTGGCCTTAAAAACTTCCAGGGATGAGGCTTCCACCACCTGTTTTTAAAAAGTGAAGTATTCTATCTCAGCTGTGAAAGAAGCTTTATCCCTTTAAACCATTTTAGGGCCCATCTTAAGACAGGACACTCTCCTTAATGATAGACTGGGCTGTGAGTGTTTCACAGCAAGAAAAAGGTTTTATTGCCTGTGCACAGGTGCACACTCCACACCAAAAACCCTCTGTGCCACAGCTAAGAGCAAGATTGTCACAGAATGGTCTGGGTTGGAAGGGACCTCCAAAGGCCATGTAGTCCAAGCCCCTCTCTGCAGTCAGCAGGGACATACTCAACTAGATCAGGTTGCCCAGAGACCTGTCCAGCCTCACCTCCCACCTCCAGAAAAGAGGCCTCAACCACCTCCCTGGACAACCTGTTCCATTGTTTCACTACCGTCATGGTGCAGAACTTGTTCCTCACATCCAATCTAACTCTGCTCTGCTCTAGTCTGAAGCCATTGTCCCTCCTCCTGTCCCTGCAGGCCTTTGCAAACAGTCTCTCTCCAGCCTTCTTGTAGCCTCCTTCAGGTACTGGCAGGCTGCTATTAGCTCTCCCTGGAGCCTCCTCTTCTCCAGGCTGAACACCCCCAGCTTCCTCAGCCTGTCCTCAGCAGAACTGCTCCAACCCCCTGAGCATTTTCATGGCCCTCCTCTGGACCTGCTCCATCAGCTCCATGTCCTTCCTGTACTGAGAGCTCTACAGCTGGATGAAGCACTCCAGATGAGGTCTCACCAGAACAGAGTCAAGTGGCAGAATCACCTCTCTCTCCCAGGATCTGCTGGCCACACATCTTTGGATGCAGCCCAGGGTGGGATTAGCATTCTGTGCTGCAAGCTCACACTGCCTGCTCATAGAATCATAGAATCAAGAAGGCTGGAAGAGACCTCAAAGATCATCGAGTCCCACCTGTCACCCTAACCCTCATGATTATCTAAACCATGGCACCAAGTGCCACGTCATGTCCAGCTTCTCATGGTCTCTTCTTCATGGTCTGAGCCACAAATCAAAACAGACTTTGAAACATTCCTTTTTTTTTAACCTAAACTAACTTATGTTGTGGCAGCTCTTCCTATTATCAGAACATGATTGCAAACCAGAATATTTTCCTCTTTTTTTTCTTCCAGCAATGGCCATGAGAGACCTACGACAAGGCTGAGCATTCGCAGGGACAGGCCACTGGCAGTCCACCTCAACTTGGGGCAAAAAGGGTAACATCAAAAGTCTTATTTTTTAAGAGCAGTATTTTAACTTGGAATCATGGATGTACTGCCCCTTCTGGTCCCTCACTGATGAAGTCTTTTTGTTTTTGTTTTCTTTTTAAATTATTTCTAGGAACCGGAAAACGTCCAGGTAAAAAGAAAAAAAAAATAATGCCTTAAAAAAGCTTCTTGATACCCAACTGGGATAAGTTGTGACTGTGATTCATCCTGTGGTTTTTCTTCCTCCTGTTGAATGTTTTAGTCCCATCAAAGTCACTCATTTTGAAGCACACTTCACCAAACTGCAAGCGGACTCCAACTACCTCCTGTCCAAGGAGTATGAGGTGGGATCCTGACCTAGGCAAAGGCCTGCATGGAAGGGTGGGCTGGCTGAGTGGAGGGGTTAGTGCCTTAGAGAGGCCTCGAGCTGTTTGCCTTGTTCACACCAATTCAAATAAGTGTGAGAGTCTCACCTGAACTCCACAGGCTCACAGGATGTCAGGGGTTGGAAGGGACCTCTGGAGATCTTCCAGTCCAACCCCCCTGCCAGAGCAGGACCAGAGAATCCAGCACAGGGCACACAGGAACACATCCAGACAGGGCTGCAAAGGCTCCAGAGAAGGAGACTCCACAACCTCTCTGGGCAGCCTGTTCCAGTGCTCTGGGAGCCTCACAGTCAAGAAGTTCCTCCTCATGTTGAGGTGGAACCTCCTGCGGTGCAGTTTCCATCCATTACCCCTTGTCCTATCCTAGGGCACAAGTGAGCAGAGGCTGTCCCTGTCCCTTCCTTCCTGACCCCCAGCCCTCAGCTATTGATAGACATTGATCAGATCCCCTCTCAGTCTTCTCCTCTCCACACTAAACAGCCCCAGGGCTCTCAGCCTCTCCTCCCCAGGCAGTGCTCCAGTCCCTTCAGCATCCTTGGAGCCCTCCCTTGGACTCTCTCCAGTGCTCCTGTCCTAGTGCAGAAGCCAGCTCTTCGTTTGGCAGAGCCTCTTCTGATTGGCAGCCTCTGGCTGAGGTCAGGAGGAATCGTTTGTGTGGCTCATCTCTCTGATGAATGTGGAAGGCACCTGCTGGCCTTGTGCTTGCCTTAAACCACCATCATTAGCTATTTAATTTCAGTTTGGTATTTTTTCCCCAACCCACCCCCTTCTCTGTGCATAACCTTTGAGAGCTGACAGCCCTGTGTCTCCCTGTGTTCTTATGTCCTTTCATTATTGTCACCTCACATTTTATTCCTACATTTCTTTTTTTTTTCCCCCCTCAGGACTTGAAAGATGTGGGTCGAAACCAGACATGTGACATAGCACTTCTGCCAGAGAACAGAGGGAAGAATCGATACAATAATATACTGCCCTGTGAGTCACAGGTTTGGCTCTGTGATAGCACAGCCTCACAGAATCACAGTATAGCAAGGGTTGGAAGGGGCCTCCAGAGATCATCCAGTCCAACCCCCCTGCCAGAGCAGCACAGGAATGCATCCAGGTGGGGTTGGAAAGTCTCCAGAGAAGGAGACTCCACAACCCCCCTGGAGAGCCTTTTCCAGGGCTCTGTCACCCTCACTCAAAAGAAGTTTCTCCTCATGTGGAGCTGAAACCTTCTCTGTTCAAGTTTGTCTCCGTTGCTCCTTGGCTTATTGCTGTGCACCACCCAAAAGAGCCTGGCCCCCTCCACTTGACCCCCAGCCCTCAGCTCTTGAGAGACATTGATCAGATCCCCTCTCAGCCTTCTCCAGACTAAACAGCCCCAGGGCTCTCAGTCTCCCTTCACAGGGGAGATGCCCAAGTCCCCTAAGCATCCTCCTGGCTCTCCCTTGGACTCTCTCCAGCAGGTCTCTGTCTCTCTTCAACTGGGGAGCCCCAAACTGGACTGGTGTGGTCTCAGCAGGGCAGAGCAGAGAGGTGGAAGAACTTCCCTAGCCCTGCTGGCCACACCTTTCTTGATACATCACACCAGCTATTTTTCACTTATTTTTTTTGTATTCCAGAAAGCCTAGTGGAAAAGAGTGCAGCCAATCCCTACCCTTCCTTCCTGGCAGAGATAAAATACCTCTGCTAGCTCGGGGTCTGGTGCTTGGAGGCAGATGATGTATAGCCCTGGATGGTTTCCCACAGCCCAGTAATTTCATTTCACACTAGAGGTGTAATGAGTAGCATTCAGTCTAGGGAGGAAAAGCTCCAGCTATTAGGGGCATTCAGTCACTGCTGATAACAAGGGGAGCAGAAATAACAGTGGGGTTGTTTACATGCAGAGCATCATCCATTTGGTGCTTTCTGACAGCCTTGCCAGATCTTTATTCTTCAGAGGACACAGCAATGTGGAGCTAGTGTGGTTCTGCATGGTCATGATCACAGGATCCCAGGATGTTAGAGGTTGGAAGGGACCTCTGGAGATCTTTCAGTCCATCCCCTCTGCCAGAGCAGGACCATAGAGTCCAGCACAGGTCACACAGGAACACATCCAGACAGGGCTGGAAAGGCTCCAGAGAAGGAGACTCCACAACCTCTCTGGGCAGCCTGTTCCAGGGCTCTGGGACCCTCACAGTCAAAAAGTTCTTCCTCATATTGAGGTGGAACCTCCTGTGCTGGAGTTACCCCTTGTCCTATCCCAGGGTGCAACTGAGCAGAGCCTATCCCCTCCCTCTTGGCCCTCAGCTATTGATAGTCATTGATCAGATCCCCTCTCAGTCTTCTCCTCTCCACACTAAACAGCCCCAGGGCTCTCAGCCTCTCCTCCCCAGGCAGTGATCCAGTCCCTTCAGCATCCTGGTAGCTATCCATTGGACTCTCTTCAGTAGCCCCCTGTCCTTCTTAGACATGTGTGAGGTTAGCTCTGCTCTCCTGGGGCAAGGCCTGGCATTGAGAGTTTTCCCATTTCATCTCCTTCCTGGCAGTTTTGGAGGTGCATCAAGGGGAAGCGCCACACAATGTGCTGCCCCACAGGCTGCCCTCTTACTGCTGGTGCTGTGTGCTTGGGGCCCAGCCTCACAGTCTCCTCTGTTCTGCCTGCTGTGACAGGCTGGGAAGCCTGCCCATGAGGTACCTGAAACAACACCTGAATGGGACCCAAAATGGCATTAACTCATGGGGCAGTCACCTGGTGGCTTAGGCACTCTGCACCTCTCTGAAGAGGCATCTCTGCCTTGAGAAGGTGGTTGGCCTGCTCACACACAGGGTCACAGAACATTAGAGGTTGGAAGGGACCTCCAGAGATCATCCAGTCCAACCCCCCTGCCAGAGCAGCAGCACCCAGGGGAGTCCACACAGGAATGCATCCAGGTGGGGTTGGAAAGTCTCCAGAGAAGGAGACTCCACAACCTCTCTGGGCAGCCTGCTCCAGGCCTCTGTCACCCTCACTCAAAAGAATTTTCTCCTCATGTTGAGCTGAAACCTTCTCTGTTCAAGTTTGTCTCCATTGGTCTTGTCCTATCACTCTGAACCACTGAGAAGAGCTTGGCCCCCTCCTCCTGACCCCCACCCCTCAGCTATTGAGAGACATTGATCAGATCCCTTCTCAGCCTTCTCCTCTCCACACTAAACAGCCCCAGGGCTCTCAGTCTCTCTTCACAGGGGAGATGCTCAAGTCCCCTAAGCATCCTCCTGCCTCTCCCTTGGACTCTCTCCAGCAGGTCTCTGTCTCTCTTCAACTGGGGAGCCCCAAACTGGACACAGGATTGCAGCTGTGGTCTCACAGGGCAGAGTAGAGGGGCAGCAGAACCTCCCCAGCCCTGCTGGCCACACTTTCCTTGCTGCACACTTTTCTTGCTGCACATGTTAGCTTGTAATCTCTGCAGACCATGGAAGCACCACTGCTCTTCCTGCTGGCAGGATCAAAGCAGGATGCTGTTGGGACTCTTGCTGGTGTAAGAACTCCTTTGCAACTGAGCAGAGGAACTTTGGACTATTCAGTGTTTTCTCCTCACCTATCCATATCCTTTGGAAGACTCCCCAGCACTTGCAGATGGAAGAGGTAGTACAAACCTAAACTGTTAGCCATCTAATTTAGCCCTCCATGTAAAATCCTTGTGGTAGTGCTGCCAGCCCTTTAGCAAATGCTTTCCTGTAAAGGGGAGAGGCACTGAAAATCAAGACCTAGCCATAAACCTCTTGTAATCAATTTCTTTCTAGATGATACATCAAGAGTGAAGCTTTCCAATGTGGATGATGACCCTTGCTCAGACTACATTAATGCAAGCTACATACCAGTAAGTGACTCAGGGATGGTATTTTAAAGTCCTGGCTGGGGTGGCAATTTGTCCTTCATCTAAAGCTGGATGATTAAGGCTCCACTGCCCCTTCATTTATTCACTTGAGCTAAAAGTCTTAGAACTCCTTTTGTGGGTGTGTTGAAAGGCTGTGCCTGACTGCCAGTGAGTGAAGTGTGAGTGATTTACCCAGCACTTAAGGACACTGTCTTGGATTGCTGTAGTTATGTAAGATCAGAGGTCTAACTGGCCAAGGACACAGTTTTAAAGGTCACTGGCTTTATACAGTGTCCACAACAACTGTAGCTATCACTGCAGGTGGCATCCTTATCATGGAGCTGGAGTTCATCCTGACAGTGTTGGCACCTTGCAGGGCAGTGAAAGTGGCTGGGATTAGAATCATGCCCTTTGCCAGAGAGTTGGGACTGGTAGTAGCAGTGGCCTTAGCAATCCACTTTGCAAGCTAAAACTCAGCTAGTTTTTTTTTAAACAGTAAATAAAACAAAACAAAAACCCCCAACACCCTAGTAGCTCCCAAGTTGCTTGAGGCTGTGTGGGACACAATGGAACAATGAAAAGCTTTGGCTGCCACAATGGGAACAGTATTGAGAGACACAGCTGCAGCCTCTTCCTCCTCCTTGCTCCAACCAGCCTGCTGCTTCCAGGTCCAAGGCACCAACTTAGCTCTCAAAGCTCTTGTCCCAGCAAGGGCATTGTTGCTGCAGAGCCCTGGCTGCAACCCCATGGCTCTTTCAGTTGCTTGGAAGATGTTTTTCTGGAACCTAATTGAGTTCTCTTTTCTTGCAGGGCAATAATTTCCGCAGGGAATACATTGCGACTCAGGGCCCTTTGCCTGGCACCAAAGATGAGTTCTGGAAGATGGCATGGGAGCAAAATGTCCATAATGTTGTCATGGTAACCCAGTGTGTGGAGAAGGGCAGGGTAAGAAGTGACTCTGCCTTATTATTAATGACTGTTTATGCTTAGTATTTGCATTACATTTATACCAAAGGCCAAAGTCATGGAGATCACAGGCTCCCAGGATGTTAGGGGTTGGAAGGGACCTCTGGAGATCTTCCAGTCCAAACCCCCTGCCAGAGCAGGACCAGAGAATCCAGCACAGGGCACACAGGAACACATCCAGACAGGGCTGGAAAGGCTCCAGAGAAGGAGACTCCACAACCTCTCTGGGCAGCCTGTTCCAGGGCTCTGGGAGCCTCACAGTCAAGAAGTTCCTCCTCACGTTGAGGTGGAACCTCCTGTGCTGCAGTTTCCATCCATTACCCCTTGTCCTATCCCAGGGCACAAGTGAGCAGAGGCTGTCCCTGTCCCTTCCTTCCTGACCCCCAGCCCTCAGCTATTGATAGACATTGATCAGATCCCCTCTCAGTCTTCTCCTCTCCACACTAACCAGCCCCAGGGCTCTCAGGGGAGACCTTATTGCTGTCTACAACTGCCTGCAGGAAGGTTGTAGCCAGGTGGGGATTGGTCTTTTCTCCCAGGCAACCAGCATCAGAACAAGAGGACACAGTCTCAAGCTGTGCCAGGGGAAGTTTAGGCTGGATGTGAGGAGAAAGTTCTTCATAGAAAGAGTAATTGGCCATGGGAATGTGCTGCCCAGGGAGGTGGTGGAGTCACCATCCCTGGAGGTGTTCAGAAAAAGCTTGGATGTGGCACTTGGAGCCAGGGTTTAGTTGTCAGGAGGTTGTTAGGTATTAGGTAATAGGTTGGACTTGATGATCTCTGAGGCCTTTTCCCACCTGGTTGATTCTGTGATTCTGTGGTTATAATTCATTTTCTTTTCTATCCAATGGTCATTTATTTACATTCTACCACTTTTCACTCAAGATCTGTGGAAGATTTCCGAGGCATCAGCCTGAAACCGCCACAAACCAGAGGTCTGAGGTCTGCTTCTGCCATGGCTGGACGGAGGCTTTACTTACAGCTGCTACTGACACTGAGTCTGTCTTGTCCTGTGTCCCTGCAGGTGAAGTGTGACCACTACTGGCCCCTTGACCAGGATTCCCTGTACTATGGAGACCTGATCGTGGAGATGCTGTCTGAGTCGGTGCTGCCGGAGTGGACAATACGAGAGTTTAAAATCTGCAGTGTACGTTTGTGCTCTCTTCCTTTGATTGGTATTCAGTGGCAAGGCTAAATTACCAAGAGTTCTGCTGGGGTGGCAGCTGCTCTGAAGATGACTGTGCTGTGCCTCTCCTCCCTCATTTGTTCTGCTGACCCACCCTTTGGTGTTCCCACAGGAAGAGCAGCTTGACTCCGTGAGGCTCATTCGGCACTTCCACTACACTGTCTGGCCAGACCATGGTGTGCCAGAGACCACCCAGTCCCTGATCCAGTTTGTCAGAACTGTAAGGGACTATATCAACAGGACCCCAGACACAGGACCAACTATAGTGCACTGCAGGTATGCACAGCAGCTGAAGATCAGTGGCACAGATCCTCTGTGCATGCCCTTGGGAAGATCCCAGGTGTTCATTCCCCTTAGGCTTTGGGCAGCCACAGGACCCAAGAGATAGCAGTCAAAGTGATGAAGAATGAAGATCAGTGAATCATAGTTTGGCATAACAATTGTGCCAAACCTCTGAATCTTCTTTGCAAAATATTACAGGACCTCAGGATGTAGGGGTGGGAAGGGTCTTATAGATGGCTGTGGCTGAGGTATTCATTAAGCTGGGTTACCATTTAATAGGAATGAGAGAAGGGAAACAGGAGAAGAAAGGCAGAATGAAAGACACAGGCTGTATTTGAACTCACCATCCAAACACCAAGTGGTTAGGAATTGCCAGAATCACAGAAACATTCAGGTTGGAAAAGCCCCTCAGGAGCACCAAGGCCAACCCAGAACCCTACTCTACAAGGCTCACCCCTAAACCACAGCCCCAAGCACCACAGCCAAACCACCTTCAAACACAGCCAGGCTTGGGGACTCCACCACCACATTCCAGTCCCTCACCACTCTTGTCCTCAAAAAATGTTTCCTACTGTCCAGTCTAAAGCTACCCAGTGGCACCTTGAGGCCATTCCCTCTTCTTCTATCACTAATGACCTGGGAGAAGAGACCAGCACCAACCTCTCCACAACCTCCTTTCAGGGAGTTGTAGAGAGCCAGGAGGTCTCCCCTCAGCCTCCTCTCTTTCACACTAACCATCCCCAGCTCCTTCAGTCTCTCTTCATCAGATTTATTCTCCAGGCCCTTCCCAGCTTCCTTGCCCTCCTCTGCCCTGGCTCCAGCACCTCCACATCTCTCTTGGATTGAGGTGCCCCAAACTGGACACAACACTCCAGGTGTGGTCTGAGCAGAGCTGAGTCCCAGAGGACAATCCCCTCCCTGCTCCTGCTGGACACAGCATTGCTGATCCCAGCCAGGATGCCTTTGGCTTTCTTGGCCACCTGGGCACACTGCTGGCTCCTCTTCAGCTGCTTGTCCATTAGCAACCCTAGGTCCCTTTCTGCCAGCAGCTTTCCAGCCACACTGCCCCAAGCCTGTAGCATAGCTTGGGGTTGTTGTGACCTAAGTGCAGAACCTGACACTTGGCCTTGTTGAATCTCATCCCATCAGTGTTGGCCATGGATCCAATCTATCCTAGTCCCTCCTGGGGTTAAGCCTCCAGGAACATCAGAGCATTGTTCCAGAGGCACATGCACAACTTCACCCTGGAAATGGACTGAAAACAATTCTCAGGGAATTGTCTCTTACCTCTGTGGGACCACGGAAGTGCACTAAAGGTGTCAGCAGCTGCTTTTGCTTGTGAGATTTTGCCTTCTTAAATTGCCTGTGTGCTGCTTTTGTGGCCTGACATCTGAACCACAAAAGGGTGTTCTGCAAAGGTAAGAGACAGCCAGGCTGAATCTGCCTGCATATGGATCTTGAGACTAGCTTAGCAGGTCCATCCTTTCCCCCATTCTTACTGAGACTCCCTTTTGCTACTGCCTTCTAATGTACTTGTGCTGTGGTGCCATCTCTGGCAGCTGTAGGGCTGCCTCACAGTGCACATTACACACAGCTACAAAAAACTGACTCATCCCTGGAGAGAATCTCTAGGTGCATCTTGATGCCTGACTTAATCCAATGCAGAAAGCAGTTCAGGCAGCAGCAGACATGCCTCTGCTCTCACAGAATCACAGAACCAGTAAGGTTGGAAAAGACCTCAAGGATCATCGAGTCCAACCTGTCACCCAAGACCTCATGACTACTAAACCATGTCACCAAGTGCCACATCCAATCCCCTCTTGAACACCTCCAGGGATGGTGACTCCACCACCTCCCTGGGAGCACATTCCAGTGGCTATCAACTCTCTCCATGAAGAACTTTCTCCTTACCTCGAGCCTAAACCTCCCCTGCCACTATCCTTTCCTCCTTCCTATACAATACACTATCACAGAGTCACACAGGGTCACAGAATTAACCAGGTTGGAAAAGACCTTGAAGATCATCAAGTCCAACCTATAATCCAACACCATCTCATCAACTAAACCATGGCACTAAGTGCCTCATCAAAGCTGTTTTTGAACACTTCTAGGGATGGTGACTCCACCACCTCCCTGGGCAGCACATTCCAATGGCCAATCTCTCTTGCTGGGAAGAATTTCTTCCTCACATCCAGCCCAAACCTCCCCTGGCACAGCTTGAGACTGTGTCCTCTTGTTCTGCTGTTGCTTGCCTGGGAGAAAAGACCAACCCCCACCTGGCTACAACCTCCCTTCAGGTAGTTGTAGACAGCAATGAGGTCTGCCCTGAGCCTCCTCTTCTCCAGGCTAAACACCTCCAGCTCCCTCAGCCTCTCCTCACAGGGCTGTGCTCCAGGCCCCTCCCCAGCCTTGCTGCCCTTCTCTGGACACCTTCCAGCATCTCAACATCTTTCTTGAACTGAGGGGTCCAGAATTGGACACAGGACTCAAGGTGTGACCTAACCAGTGCTGAGCAGAGGGCAGAATGACTTCCCTGCTCCTGCTGGCCACACCATTCCTGATCCAGGCCAGGATGCCATTAGCCACTATAAAGTGTTTATAAAGTCCCAGAGATGCCATCTGAACTATGTGCTTCTCACCCTGGAAATCTGAACCTTACCAAAGCATCCCATGTAGGCTGTGAATGCTTTGATGCCTCTCCTTGAAGGTCTCCTGCGTTGTTTCTTTTGCAGTGCTGGTGTTGGCAGGACTGGCACGTTCATTGCCCTGGACCGCCTCCTGCAGCAGCTGGACTCCCAGGACACTGTTGACATCTATGCAGCAGTGCATGACCTCAGGCTTCACAGGGTCCACATGGTGCAGACAGAGGTGAGTCGTGGAGAGCCTACAACACAGCAGCACCAGCTGCAGGATGGAGCAGTCAATCTCTGAGCCTAAAGGCTTTCAAAGCATTTTGCAGTTAGTCCACTGTGGAATGCTAGCTGGCTATATTTTAGCTCTGTTGAGAATTAACAGGCTTACAGGATGTTAGGGGTTGGAAGGGACCTCTGGAGATCTTCCAGTCCAACTCCCCTGCCACAGCAGGACCAGAGAATCCAGCACAGGGCACACAGGAACACATCCAGACAGGGCTGGAAAGGCTCCAGAGAAGGAGACTCCACAACCTCTCTGGGCAGCCTGTTCCAGGGCTCTGGGACCCTTACAGTCAAGAAGTTTCTCCTCATGTTGAGGTGGAACCTCCTGTGCTGCAGTTTATATCCATTGCCCCTTGTCCTGTCCCAGGGTGCAACTGAGCAGAGGCTGTCCCCTCCCTCTTGCCCCCCAGCCCTCAGCTATTGATAGACATTGATCAGATCCCCTCTCAGCCTTTTCCTCTCCACACTAAACAGCCCCAGGGCTCTCAGCCTCTCCTCCCCAGGCAGGGCTCCAGTCCCTTCAGCATCCTTGGAGCCCTCCCTTGGACTCTCTCCAGCAGATCCCTGTCCCTTCTGAACTGGGGAGCCCAGAATTGGATGCAATATTCCTGATGAGGCCTTACCAGAGCAGAGTGGAGGGGAGGAGAACCTCCCTGGCTCTGCTGGACACACTCTTCTGAATGCCCCCCAGGATCCCATTGGCTTTCTTGGCCACAACAGCACGTCCTACAGCCAGTCCAAACCATAATAAGTAGCTGTGCTTCCCAAAGTTTTCTTTTACTGGGATTGCCCCACAATCACCCCAGGCACTGTTATGCAGCAGGTGATTAACAGCACATTATTGTGTTAGTGCAGTGTCCAGAGCTTTGAGTAGAGGTAGGTCCTTCAGGGATGGGCTTGGAAGACAATCCTAAACCAGGCAGAGAGGTTAACATAGTAAGGAGAAGGAATGAAGAGCAGAGAAAATGAGATGCACATAATTTTAAAGCTCTAAGCATTGTGACCTTGTGGCTTTGGAGTTCATTTTTTTTATTGAGCTGCTCTGCCAATTCCATTAATGGCACTGGGAAGCAAAAAGCAAGGCCATGTATACTGGAGGTGCAGAAAATGTTGGGGATTTCTTCCTGTGCTTTTAAAACTGCAAGAAAATCACATCAGGCTAATAGCAGCTAAACACTTAGAAGCTGGTTTGCCAGAGGTGAGTTGTGGAGGCAGTCTTTGCATTCTCCCTGTCAATTGTTAATAGAGGAATCAGAAGGAGTTTGGTGTGTCTGCCTCTAGCACATTGCTAATGGAGCTCTTTGTGGCCATTTGGAAACAAAAATCTCAGTGACAGTGCTTCCTGCTAGCTGTAAATGCCACATGTGGGTATAGGTGCTCCTGCTCTGGCAGGGGGTTGGACTGGATGAGCTTTTGAGGTCCCTTCCAACCCCTAACATTATGTGATTGTGTAAAGAGAGGCTCAGCTGGGATTGCAAATGAGATTTCCTGAAGCTGGATTAATCACGTAAGACCTGCTGTTGGAGGGGAGACATTCCCAGCCTGGTCTGGGCATCCTCAGAGACAGATCCCTCTCACCACCTACCTTCCCATCAGCCATAGTCAGCAAAGACAGAAGAACATCTCAGAACAGAGGGTGGCTTTTTCCCTAGTTGGAAAAAGAGAGGCAACTACCTGAAAAGCCAGGATTTGGCATCAGGTTTATAGACAACTAAGGTGGGGGGCAAGTGGAGGGGGCCAGGCTCTTTTGGGTGGTGCACAGGAAATAAGCCAAGGAACAATGGAGACAAACTTGGACTGCGAAGGTTTCAGCTCAACATGAGGAGAAACTTCTTTGCAGTGAGGGTGACAGAGGCCTGGAGCAGGCTACCCAGAGAGGTTGTGGAGTCTCCTTCTCTGGAGACTTTCCAGTCCTGTCTGGATGTGTTCCTGTGTGACCTGTGCTGGATTCTCTGGTCCTGCTCTGGCAGGGGGGTTGGACTGGAAGATCTCCAGAGGTCCCTTCCAACCCCTAAGATCCTGGGAGCCTGTGACTGTGAATGAAACACGTGATGTCCATTTATGTTTCATTAGCAGCATTTCCAAAACCAGGAGCTCACAAAAGCTTCCTTCCTTACTCCTGGCACAAGGAGACTAATCCTAGAAGTATATTTTCCTTCTTAACCCCAGGCTGGGTCTTGTGTCAGGCAGTTAGCCTGCAGTGGTTTTTCACAGTACAGAAAGTCAGTGACAGCATTTGCAGAGTGACCTGAAGGAGGACTCTTTTGCAGTGTCAGTATGTGTATCTGCACCAGTGTGTGAGGGACGTCTTGAGAGCCAGGACACTCCGCAGTGAGCAGGAAAATCCCTTGTTTCCCATCTATGAAAATGTGAATCCAGACTATCACAGAGGTGGGTGCAAGTTTATCCCCTTCTGAAAAGCTTCTAATTGTTGTTGCTCATTGACAGTGTAATTGGGGAAGGGTGAGGGGAGGGCAAAATGCACTGTCCCTTATCATCAATGTTTGTCCTTTTTCCTGCACCTTCATTTCTTCACTCCTCTGCTCTTGTCACTCTTGGCATTGCATCTTTATTTTCTCCATTAGTAGCCATGATAATATCTCTTCCTACTCCTACTTTACCTTCCTGCTGTCCCTCTTCTTCCATGTCATGATTGCTGTGCTGTTGGGGAACTGAACCTCCTCCCTGTTGTGATTCTAGCTTCCTCCTTCACCTGACCAGTGCTTACACTATCCACTTCCAAGCACACTGAGGCTGCTGACTGGGCCCCCTGGGCTCTTCTGGTTGTGTCCTGAACCACCTTCATTTGCTGTTGATCCTTAGAGGCTGCCTTAGGAGACTTCCCATCTGCCTGGAGTGGGTAGTACATGTGTCTGAGGCTGTGCTCTCCAGCTCACCAGGCTGTTTTTCCTGGCCTGTCTGCTGTCCATTAGCTATAATAAGAATTGCAGCAGTAGCAAACCTGGCACTGGCACTGCCTTTCACCTCCTGTCTGATGGCCAGAGGACCAGTCTGGAGGAGCTGTAAGCAGAGGTTGCCTGTGTGCTGATTCCCAAGGGCTGTAGTTTTCAGGGTCTGACAGCAGGAACTCAGCACCTCCTTGCATTTGGACATTAGGAATTGAGATTATGTGATGAGAGATCAAAACAATTTCCTTGATCTAGCCCATAGAAATCAGAGCTGTCAGATTGAGCTTGGAAGAGGCCAAGGACTGAAATAAACCAGGGTTCCACATCTTGGGAGTGCTAGCAGAAGCAGAAGTGGGACCTGCTCTTCAGCTGTCTGTGATGGGTTGAGATCACCCCCCCCAAAATAAAATTGCCAGCCCAGCTCAGGTGGAAGCAAATGAAGCTCTGTTTACAAGCAAAACTACCACCTGGGAGTATGGAATGCAATGAATATGTACAAAACACACAATATTTCCATGTATTTACAATTGATAAACAACTTAAGAACCCCCCCCCAGACAAAACCAGAGGTTCCAAACAGCTTCCTTCTCTCTGCTCCCTTCCCCCCACCCTGTACAAGGGAATAGAGAAGAGCAGAGGGTAGCTGTTGGTCCTTAGCCAAGGTCAGCAACAGCCAAGCAAAAGCCACCCAGCTAGAGGAAAGAGCTGAGAAAGAGCAAGAGTTACTTTATACAGCTAACCTTATGTTAATTATCAGCCCCATGGCATTAGTTAGACCTTAGCATCATTTTTCCTTTTACATCCAGTGGTGATTTATTTCACATCCTGCCCACAATCTGTGGGAAATTTTCCTAGGCATCAGCCTCGAAGTGCCACACTGTCACACCAAGTCAGCAAGCAGCACTGCTGCCTACCACGCAGCCACCTGGGGCAGAGCTTTGCAGTCAGCTGGCAGAGCTGAGCCAGAAGCCACCTGCTGTGGTTTAGTGGTCCCTAATCTCAGTTTTCCTTGTTTCCAGATGCTGTTTATGCAAGGCACTAAGAATGCTGCAGACATCTGCTTTTGTGACCACATCTGTTAACCTGGGGGTAGGTCTGAGTTGGGTTTTGGGTTGTTTTGGGGTTTTTTTTTTATGTATGTATTTCATGCACTAGAAAGGTGCCAGACCTTCCTCTTGAGACTGTTCTATAATTTATTGGTCTGGTGATTATTTCTTTTTTTTTTAAGGAGATATCTAATTTAAGTGGTAATGGATATTAATGTATATAATTGTATTTTGGCATTATGTAAATATGGATTTTTTTTCTATATTGTTTATATTAATATGAGGCTTCCAATAATACTTTTTTTTTCTTATCATAGTTTTTATGGACTGTTCTAAACTATTTTCAGTTGTATGGCTAACAGGACTGCTGTGTTTAAGGCAGCACTGGCAGGTAACACAAATCCTATGAGGAAAACCTCTTTCTTTTCTTGAACTGGTTCACTCTTTGTGAGATGAAATAAGCTACTAATAAGCAAGGGAACAGAAGTCCTGTCTAGAAATCACAATGCTACTCTACACTCCAAACTGAACTGGTTTTGGTCTGATGAAAATGGGTCTAACCCCTCCCCACCATGGCATCCCTTCCACAGAACTCACCAAACCTGCATCCACCCTCACTGGAAGCAGCTGTTTCAGTCTGACATAGGAGAAAAATATCAACCAACAAACACTGCTGTGAAGTCTAGCAAGACCTATCCCCACCACACACTCTGGGGGGGAGGCAGCTCATACTCTGAGTTCTTTACACTGGTTTAAGAGAGCAGAGTCAGACCACAACCTGTGCCTGTGCCTTTTCACATGTGGATAATCAGAATGAGCAAGCTGTGGGGTCTGGAGCACAGCCCTGTGAGGAGAGGCTGAGGGAGCTGGGGGTGCTTAGCCTGGAGAAGAGGAGGCTCAGGGCAGACCTCATTGCTGTCTACAGCTACCTGAAGGGAGGTTGTAGCCAGGTGGGGGTTGGGCTCTTCTCCCAGGCAAGCAGCACCAGAACAAGAGGACACAGTCTCAAGCTGTGCAGGGGGAAGTTTAGGCTTGATCTTAGAAAGAAGTTCTTCCCAGCAAGAGAGATTGGCCATGGGAATGTGCTGCCCAGTTTGTGGTGGAGTCAACGTCCCTGGAGGTGTTTAAGCAAAGCCTGGATGAGGCACTCAGTGCCATGGTCTGATTGATTAGGTAGGGTTAGGTGATCAGTTGGACTTGGTGATCTTGGAGGTCTCTTCCAACCTGGCTGATTCTGTGATTCTATGATTCAGATGTTGCCTGATGTCCCCACCACAAGCACAGCTGGAACAGGGAAAGGCCCATCAGTAACACCTGTGTGTGAAGGTGGTTTGGCTGTGGTGCTTGGGGCTGTGGTTTAGGGGTGAGCCTTGTAGAGCAGGGTTCTGGGTTGGACTGGGTGATCCTGAGGGGCTTTTCCAACTTGAGTGTTTCTGTGATACCTAGGCTGGCCAGGCTGTGCTAATCATCAGATGACTCCAAGCATTTAGTGATGGGCAAGAAGTACAACTGAAGAGTTCTCACCAGCTATCCTGCCCAGCTCAGTGGATTAGGAACATCTTTCTCTCCACTACAAAGAGATTTCTCGTTCAAGGGACTGAACACTCTGTCCAGCTATTCCTTATAAAATGCTCTTCAAACGGAGAGGGGGCAGTACAGAGTTTTTCTCCATCACAAAACCAGGGAAGGTCTCCACAGTTCTCCTTTTGTACATCTCCCCATACTGTACCTAGAAAAAGCTTCGCCTGGTGCTGAAGATAAATGCCAAAATTCCACTCCTATTTGTGAGAGAAAGAAACCTTTCTGAAGGCCTCTGGAGAACCAACCAATATACACAAGTACCCAGCTGAGGACCTGCTGTGTCCCCTGGGCCAAGACTAATGTGATTTCACCATGGTTTAGTGGAGCTTCACCCTCCTTGGGAGCAGGAACATCAACCTAATGATGGCTGAAGGAATGTTCTAAGCAGCTCTGACACAGCTCTCTTAAACTGTTCCCAAGCAGACCCAGCAGGACTGTGCACATCCAGGTCACTCTGGTCTTTGTAGAGAGAAGGAAAGAGCCTGACAGCCACTCTCCCTTCCTGCTCCATCTGCAGTCTCATCCTTTCTTGACCAACTATCCCCTTGTGCCTCAGAAATCCCTTTCCATAGCAGCTTTCACAGCTGCTCAGGACATGCAAGCTTAGTGAACCTTTCAGGTGCCTCTGTATGAAAATAGTGCTCATTTTTCCTATGCATCCTCTTTGGCCCCACAAAAACCCCTCAGGATTCACCACCCTTAGTGGGCTCTGAGGAAGGGAACCAGCAGAAGCCTTTTCACAGAGGAAAAAAAAACATGAAGCCAAGCCATAGAGAACATCTCCTCTAGACCCTTTTTTTCTCTGTTTCTGTTGCTGGACACTCTGGGTTGGCAAGCAAGGACAGACAAGGCTGGCAGCTTCAGATGGATCAGTGACCCTGCTAACAACAGCTGAGGCTGGGGCCTGATGATGATTGCCATTGCATTACCTGTGCTGCATTTAGGCTCTTCTCTTTGCAAGCACTGGCTGAGGGCTGGAGATCACCAGTGTCAGTTACCAGCAGTGCAGTTACACTGTGAAGATCAGAGGCACAGAATTGTCAGGGTTGGAAGGGACCTCAGGGATCAGCCACTTCCAACCCCCCTGCCATGGGCAGGGACACCTCACACTACAGCAGGTTGCTCACAGCCACCTCCAGCCTGGCTGCAAAAACTTCCAGGGATGAGGCTTCCATCACCTCCCTGGGCAACCTGTGCCAGTGTCTCACCACCCTCATGGGGAACAACTTCTTCCTAATGTCTAAGCTCAATCTGCCCTCCTCCAGCTTGGATCCATTCCCCTCAGTCGTGTCACTCCCTGACACCCTAAAAAGTCCCTCCCCAGCTTTCTTGGAGCCCCCTTCAGATACTGGAAGGCCACAAGAAGGTCTCCTCAGAGCCTTCTCTTCTATAAACTGAGCAACCCCAACTGTCTCAGTCTGTCCTCATAGGAGAGCAGCTCCAGCCCTCTGCTCATCCTCATGGCCCTTCTCTGGACACATTCCAGCACCTCCATATCCCTCTTGTAACAGAGGCTCCAGAACTGGACACAGAGCTCCAGGTGGGGTCTCAGCAGAGTGGAGCAGAGGGGGAGAATCCCCTCCTTGGCCCTGCTGGCCACACTTCTCTTGCTGCAGCCCAGGCTCCTGTTGGCTCTCTGGGCTGCAAGTGCTCACTGCTGGCTCCTGTTGAGCTTCTCATCCCCCAGCACCCCCAAGGTCGTTTCTTCAGGGCTCCTCTCATGCATCTTAAGATGTTCCAAAGATACTCTATGATTTATTTCAGGCTGTATTTTTGTTATGCTGAGGAAATGGAGGTCACTCAGTTGTAAGTGATGTGAGGGCAAAAGCCTGATGGAATCACAGTATCACAGAACATGAGAGGTTGAAGGGGATCTCAGAGATCATCCAGTCCAGAGTCCCTGCCAGAGCAGGATCACCCAGCGGAGTCTGCACCAGGATACATCCAGGTGGGGTTTGAAAGCCTCCAGAGGAGGAGACTCCACAACTGCCTGTGGATGTTGTTCGTAGTTCTCAGCCAGACACACATTCCTTTGCTCTTCAACATTGTTTGTCAGGTCCCCCCTCAGCACCTGGTCTGCACAAGTTGCATCCAAGAGGATGATGTTGTAGCAGACAGCTGTTTGCATCTTTTTTTCTCTCTCAGCTAATAGTGGGGATAGTTCACAGGCCTCCTCCTCCTCAGCACTTGGTAACATAGCAGTGACCTGAAACACTCTGGCACAGTGCTCCTGAGCAGCCTCACATCCCTGCCAAGCTAGGTCACCTCTGAGGCTGTACACATTATTGGTCTGGTTCTGCTCCTCCAAAACCAGTGTAAAACCACAGAGAATAAGTAAAAATGAAAGTATCTATGTAGCATTTTGTTGATGTAAGACACCTACTTACCAGTCTGATATTTAACTTGTGCCTCTAAGCTGAGCAATACAACTCATGGGAAATGGTTAATGCAACAAGGATGGACTTGAAGGAGCCTGAAAGAAGACAGCTCTGAAAGAAAAAGGCTCTGCTGAAGAGGGTGTTGCTCTTTTGAATGTCTGTGAAGGATGTTCAGAGCTCCCTTCTCAATGTTTCCCAATAATAATGCCATGAAGCAGTGTTGTTGCTGATCCATAAGCTAAGATTTGCACACTTGGAGCCCAGTCTCTGCCTCCTTTGTCCACCAAGCTACCTGAGTCCTTTCCATGAGAGTCACCTGGAATGCTTGCCTGAAGAACACCATTCTGCTGGTGAAGCATTTGCAAGGTTGGGCTTTTAGGTTAATTGAATTGTCTTGGGTTTGTTTTGTTTTGTTTTTTAATGAAAGCTATTTAATTATGAAAAAAAATGTAATAAATGTGTTTATTTTTTTCCTCTTAATCTGTGCAATACAATGACAGGATCCAGTAGGAAGAAAAAAAAAAGAAAAAACCAAAGGGAAAAAAATATATTTTAAGTAGCTGGAGTTGATAAATGATATTTTTTATTGTTATTGTTACTAATGGAAACAGAGAAGTGGGTGAGAGAAATAGACATACTGTGAAGATGTCATAGAAGTGCAACTTTTATACATTTTTTTTCCTCTGCTGCTATAGTTATTTGTACAGCTCATAGCCCTGCCTGAAATTGCCAGAAGTAGTATTTTATGCCATGATATGCTATGAATTTCCTAACTGCCTTTCAGTTGTAGAATAGAGAGAAGGAAATGTGTGTGATTTATGTTTATATGATGTGTTGTATAGAATCACAGAATTGTCAGGGCTGGAAGGGACCTCAAGGATCATCCAGTTCCAACCTCCTGCCATGGGCAGGGACACCTCACACTACAACAGGTTGCTCACAGCCACATCCAGCCTGGCTGCAAAAACCTCCAGGGATGAGGCTTCCACCACCTCCCTGGGCAACCTCTTCCAGTGTTCCACCACCCTAATATTAAAGAACATTTTCCCAACATCCAATCTGAATCTCCCCATTTCTACTTTTGCTCCACCCCCCCCAGTCCTATGACTCCCTGACACCCTCTAAAGTCCCTCCCCAGCTTCCTTGTAGCCACCTTCAGATACTGGGTAGGTTATTTACATTTTTACTTTGGAAGCATAAAAAGTTAACTCCTAGGCAGGTAGGGAGTACACAAGGAACTGAGGTGTGCTCCTCAGCCTGGGAGTTAAGGAGTTAATTAGAGAGATTGTGGAGCCTCCTTCTCTGGAGACTTTCCAGCCCTGTCTGGATGTGTTCCTGTCTGACCTGTGCTGTGTGCCTGGTCCTGCTCTGGCAGGGGGGCTGGACTCAAAGATGTCCAGAGCTCCCTTCCAACCCCTAACATCCTGTGGTGCTGGAGGGATGAGAACATTCACCATGTTAGCATCTCCTCCCAGGGCCACAGATCAGAGAGGCACATCTGACAGTCACAGGTGCAGCCTGCCACAGCCACAGCTTCCCTGCCAAGGAGGGGCATGGGAGGTGCTTATGTTTATGGTGATGATGATGTTGCAGACATGCAGTTTGTGTGAATAAAATGCAGCACAAAATGACCACCACCCCCCTGCTGGGCCCTGCCACAGGCATTCAGGTTCTGGAGCTGTGAGCTCTGGGACCTGCAGTCCTACCAGGCTGCAGCTTTGAACAGAAGATGAATGTGCCCCCAGGCACTCAGGCAGCTGAGCTGTGAACCCTCTGCCCTCAGCTGTGTCTCTCAGGCTGATGAAGCCAAGCTCCTGACCTGTTGGTGGCATCACTGTGGCCAAAACAAACTGGTCCTCACAGCTCAGCAGCTGGTTCAGACTGGATTTGGGTTTTTAAGAGTGGTAGGAAAGAGTGGAGGCTGGGAACTAGCTGAATTAGCCAGCTTTGTGGGCACACACACGGTGTCAGTGATGCTGGCAGATTCCTCTGCACAGCCATTGGGTTGTTCCTTGGTTTATTTGAAAGCTAAAGCAATACTGTAAGTAATATCAAGTAGTTAAATCCATACTGCTCTGCAGCAGGGCAGTGTATTAGAGGGAAAAGAAAAAAAAAAAAAACAGAAATTCTTTGTCAGTGCCTGGAGTAAAGTGTCTGCAAAACATCTTCAGCACATATTCCATGTCCAGATGCTATGCAGCTATCAGATTTTTGTGTTCCTGACAGACACTGGGTGAGCACAGTGCTACTATTGTCCATTTAAATCATGCATTTATTAAGTATATTTTTATATTTTTCAGCTGTGGTCAACAAATCAAAATATATTTGAGTGCATTTTACACATTTTTATAAATGGTTCATGAATAAAACATTCCTATAAAAAACCCCAAACAAATAAATCCTGTCCTTGTCTTCTGTTTGCCTGCCTTTGCATTATAGATTTTGTTGTTCTGCTGCTCAGAGGAAAGGTCATCAGTGAGTTTGATTTCAAGTGAGATGGTCTTCAGAGAACATTAAATTCATCAGAAGCCTTAAGCCTGTTGGGGGAAAGGGAACTCTGGTCTCCCCCTCTGGCCAGATTAGAGCCCATGCAGAAAGATTCTCTTGCTCCGTCTGCCTCCCCAGTTCTCTGCCTTCCTCCTTTAATAACCCCAATACTGCCTGGGTTACACAGGAGGGGTTTCAAGCATTTCACCAGGCAGATGCAGAATCACAGAATTGTCAGGGTTGGAAGGGACCTCAAGGATCAGCCAGTTCCAACCCCCCTCCCGTGGGCAGGGACACCTCACACTACAGTAGGTTGCTCAGAGCCACATCCAGCCTGGCTGCAAAAACCTCCAGGGATGAGGCTTCCACCACCTCCCTGGGCAACCTCTGCCAGTGTCTCACCACCCTCATGGGGAAGAATTTCTTCCTGACATCCAATCTGAATTTTCCCATTTCTAGTTTTGCTCCATTCCCCCCAGTCCTATCACTCCCTGACACCCTAAAAAGTCTCTCCCCAGCTTTCTTGGAGCCCCCTTCAGATACTGGAAGGCCACAAAAAGGTTTCCTGGGAGCCTTCTCTTCTCCAGACTGAACAATCCCAACTCTCTCAGTCTGTCCTCATAGCAGAGCAGCTCCAGCCCTCTGCTCATCCTCGTGGCCCTTCTCTGGACACCTTCCAGCACCTCCAGA
Source organism: Indicator indicator (assembly GCF_027791375.1). Classification (NCBI taxonomy): domain Eukaryota; kingdom Metazoa; phylum Chordata; class Aves; order Piciformes; family Indicatoridae; genus Indicator; species Indicator indicator. The sequence goes on along the minus strand of NC_072012.1, from coordinate 49,498,755 downwards.
TCCTTCTTGTAACAGAGGCTCCAGAACTGGACACAGAGCTCCAGGTGTGGTCTGAGCAGAATCCCCTCCCTGGCCCTGCTGGCCACACTTCTCTTGCTGCAGCCCAGGCTCCTGTTGGCTCTCTGGGCTGCAAGTGCTCACTGCTGGCTCAGTTGTAGCAATTAACGCTGTGCTGGAGCTCCCTCACTCCCTACCACCCCCTGGGGTAGACTTGAACCAGGCTTTTTAACAAATGTATTTCTTTCCCTCCTGCTCTGCACAAGGCTTAAAACCCATTAGCATTCTTGTGGGCTCAGGCTGCTTGGTGGCAGTGTGCTTATTGCCAGCTCTCTGCCTCTCAGCTGTGCCTTGTTTGTCATCAGAATTCTTTAGGACAAGCTAATTCTGTTTATTTTAAAGTGAGAATGATTTCTTAGCCTCTGCTTTGTACCAGAGCTATTTGTATGTGCTGAAAGCTGAGGGAGCTGTTAGGTTTTTCTCTTTGTGATGTAAAAGCTTACCTCTGAGCTGTACTCTGTCCTGGAGCCAGGGTAGACCCAAAAGAGCACTAAAAATGCACAGTTAATACCTCCACATGGGAGAAACATGGGCAGCACTGCAGGTCAGAGGAAATACAAACAGGTTTGCAAAGAAACTGAAGCAGAATCACACAGAATTCACACAGAATCACAGAATTGTCAGGGCTGGAAAGGACCTCAAGGATCAGCCAGTTCCAACCCCCCTGCCATGGGCAGGGACACCTCACACTACAGCAGGTTGCTCACAGCCACATCCAGCCTGGCTGCAAAAAGCTCCAGGGATGAGGCTTCCACCACCTCCCTGGGCAACCTCTGCCAGTGTCTCACCACCCTCATGGGAAAGAATTTCTTCCTAGAATCAATGAGGTCAGAAGAGACCCTCAAGATCATGAAGCACACAGGGTGTCTTCTAGTTTGGCAAAACCACAGTGGTTGGTTCCTGTTGAAATGCTGCCAGAATCAAGTCTTTAACTTACCTGGTTTTGACCTGGGCTTCATACTTATGAGCTGGCTGTTTGATCAGAGGGTCACAGAGTGGCAGGGGCTGGAAAGAACCTTGAGAGCTCATCCAGTCCAACACCCTGCCAGAGCAGGAGCACCTAGAGCAGGTCACACAGGAACACATCCAGGCAGGTTTGGAATATCTCCAGAGAGGGAGACTCCACAACCCCCCTGGGCAGCCTCTTCCAGTGTTCCCTCTGATTTTATACCCAAGTTAGATGCTGTTCTTGGCATCATGTGAAACCTCTTCACAACAAGCAGATGGTCCCAGCTTGCAAGGGTTTTGAGTAGTTAGCAGCACTGAGCAGGCATGGAGGTGCCAAGGTCCCAAAAGACAAAGCTCTTTGCAGACTTCAGATCTTTAAGTGCCCAGGTGAAACATTACCTTAGCATCTACAGCTTTGCTGTTGCAGACGTCCTGGTGGCCCCAAAAGAGGCTGAAGTCCCCCTGAGGGCTATCGCTGACCCAGGCAGGGTCCCCACCATCAGCACAGGGAGGGTGCCTGCCAAGCCCAGCTCCAAGCTGCCCTCACAACCCCTCCTGACCCAAATTCCTGTCTGGAGAGGGTGGCAGGAACATGTCCTAGCCCCAGAGATGCTCCAGATGGGTGCACATGGCTTCAGGGGCTAAAGAGAGAGGAAGCTACAAGGAAGCCCAGCTGGGGCTCACTGCTGCCAAGTTCCTCTCCATGCTGATGCTGCCCTTGCTGAGCTATGGGTGCATGGCACAGGGGAGTGACTGGAAGTGCATAGCAGAGACTCTCTGGCTCTGCCTCCCCTCCTGCTGGGGCCCTCTGGCTGGCCACAATCTGCTCCACCAGGTGCCTGCATCCCCAGACTCAAAGGCCAGAAGCATAAGAGCACTGCCAAGAGGATGGCAGCCATGGCCTCGTGCAGCAGCCTAGTGCTGGGCACTGAGTGTCGCTGGCAAGTGCTGCAGCGGCTGGGCCAGAGACATTTTTGTCCATGAGCTTCCCTGCCCCAGTGCCAAAATCCCTGCCAAACTGCATGCCATGCCTTTGCTTGTCCTTGGGGATAAAGCACCCAGGCCTCCTAATGTGCCAGATCAATAGTGGAGAGCAGCTGGAGCAGCAGCCTCTTACCAAGGGTAAAAGCAGAGTTTTCCTCTTCTCCCCACAGTGGTGAGGCCACACAACTGGATCATCAGGTGCCACCTGAGACCTGCAGACTCTCAGGAAAAGAAGGAGCCCCAAATCAGATTATTTCTGACCCTACAAATCTTCACCAATTGCTCAAGGACAGTCACTGTTCTCTCTAAAAGATGGAGCACAAGGATAAATCAGTGAGCTGAATGAGCCCCTCCTGGGATGTGTGTCTCCTGGCAAGCCTGTTTCACAGGACAGCTCCCAGATGATTTTTTATACCTATATCTATATCATCTAAGTCTACATTTATCTCTATCTCTATTATCTCTATCTCTATATCTACCTCTATTTCTATGATCTCTATCTCCATCTCCATCTCTCTCTATCTCTATGATCTCCATCTCTACCTCTATCTCTATCTCCATCTCCATCTCTCTCTATCTCTATGAACTCCATCTCTACCTCTATCTCTATCTCCATCTCCATCTCTCTCTATCTCTATGAACTCCATCTCTACCTCTATCTCTATCTCCATCTCCATCTCTCTCTATCTCTATGAACTCCATCTCTACCTCTACCTCTATCTCCATCTCCATCTCTCTCTATCTCTATGAACTCCATCTCTACCTCTATCTCTATCTCCATCTCTATCTCTATCTCTATTTCTATGATATCCCTCTCCATCTCTATCATCTCCCTCTCCATCTCCATCTCCATTTCTATCTCTATCATCTCTATCTCTATCTATCTCTATTTCTATGATCTCCATCTCCATTTCTATCTCTATCTCTATCATCTCCACCTCAGCTGGGCTGGTTTGCACCTGGCCTTAAAACTAGATGCATTTTAGAATCATAGAATCATAGAATTGTTTGGGTTGGAAGGGACCTCAAGGATCATCCAGTTCCAACCCCCCTGCCCCAAGCAGGGACACCTCACACTACAGCAGGTTGCTCACAGCCACATCCAGCCTGGCTGCAAAAACCTCCAGGGATGAGGCTTCCACCACCTCCCTGGGCAACCTGTGCCAGTGTCTCACCACCCTCATAGGCAAGAACCTCTTCCTAACATCCAATCTAAATCTACCCATTTCTAGTTTTGTTCCATTCCCCCCAGTCCTATCATTTCCTGACACCCTCAAAAGTCCCTCCCCAGCTTTCTTGTAGCCCTCTTCAGATACTGGAAGGCCACAAGAAGGTCTCCTGGGAGCCTTCTCTTCTCCAGACTGAACAGCCCCAACTCTCTCAGTCTATCTCTCACAGCCCTCTGCTCATCCTTGTGGCCTTTCTCTGGGCTCCAGTCCAACACTGAGGGAAGGCAAATTGCCTAAAAGTTGGCTCTTTGGAGCTTCTGAAACAAAATGTTAGCTGCTCACATCTCTCTTTTTTAAACTGATCCTGCTGTATGAGGTCCAAATAATTGAAGTATTTTGTCCAGAAACCATCAGTTGCTGTCAGCTGCTGAACAAACAGTAAGATGAAAGAGCTGAAGAGCTGATTTATTTTCCCCCAACTGCTTTTAGTTAATGGCAATTGGCATGCAAACAAATCAAGAGCTAAACCTTATGTTAGCACAAAAGTAATGAAAAGAAGTTCTGTTCTGTAAGGTAATGTTTGACACTTCATTAACTCATTCCATTACAGGCAGATTGCTTGTTTGGTCTTCTGATTTTTTTGTTGCTTTTTTAAAATGCAACATCAAAAGGGAATTCAGTAACTTTATTTGCATAGCATCACAGCCTCACAGGATGTTAGGGGTTGGGAGGCACCTCTGGAGATCTTCCAGTCCAACCCCCCTGCCACAGCAGGACCAGAGAATCCAGCACAGGGCACACAGGAACACATCCAGACAGGGCTGGAAAGGCTCCAGAGAAGGAGACTTCACAACCTCTCTGGGCAGCCTGTTCCAGGGCTCTAGGACCCTCACAGTCAAGAAGTTCCTCCTCATGTTGAGGTGGAACCTCCTGTGCTGGAGTTTCCATCCATTGCTCCTTGTCGTATCCCAGGGCACAAGTGAGCAGAGGCTGTGCCTGTCCCTTCCTTCCTGACCCCCAGCCCTCAGATATTGATAAACATTTATTAAATCCCTTCTCAGTCTTCTCCTCTCCACACGAAACAGCCCCAGGGCTCTCAGCCTCTCCTCCCCAGGCACTGCTCCAGTCCCTTCATCATCCTTGGAGCCCTCTGCTGGACTTTCTCCAGCAGATCCCTGTCCCTCTTGAACTGGGGAGCCCAGAACTGGATGCAATATTCCAGGTGTGACCTCACCAGGGCAGAGTAGAGGGGGAGCAGAACCTCCCTGGATCTGCTGGACACACTCCTCTGAATGCACCCCAGGCTCCCATTGGCCTTCTTGGCCACCAGGGCACATTGCTGTCCCATGCAGAACTTGTTGTCCACCAGCACTCCCAGCTCCTTCTCCTTGGGGCTGCTCTCCAGCAGATCCCCTCCCAACCTGTCCTGCTGCAGTTTATTCTTCCTCCCCAGGTACAGGACTCTGCACTTCTCCTTGTTGAACCTCATTAGGTTCCTCTCTGCCCAGCTCTCAGTCTGTCCAAGTCTTGCTGAATGGCCTCACAGCCTTCAGGTGTCTCAGCCAAGCCTCCCAGTTTGGTGTCATCAGCAAACCTGCTGAGTAGACTCTGTCTGTCTGTCTGTCTGTCCCCTTATCAGTGTCACTGATGAACAGGACTGGCCCCAGCACTGATCCCTGGGGGACTCCAGCTGGACTTGGCACCATTGACCACCACTCTTTGGACTCTATTTTGTGACAAGTTTCTGAAATAGAATCACAGAATCATACAATCACAGAATGGGCTGGGCTGGAAGGGACCTCCAAAGCTCATCCAGTCCAACCCCCTCTGCAGTCAGCAGGGACATCCCCAACTAGATCAGGTTGCCCAGAGCCCTGTCCAGCCTCACCTTGAATATCTCCAGGGATGGAGCCCCAACCACCTCCCCAGTACATCTGAGATTTCAGGCTGGTTGCTGTATGTTCTGTTCAGATTTTTTTTTGGGGTGGATTTTAGGTGTTTCTGTAATTGTACAGCCATGCCAGCATATTTTAAGTGAAAACTTTCCATCCAGCTTACAGCTATACAATTTAGCAGGCTATTCTTTTTTATTTTTCCCTTCTTCTTGCCTCTCCAGCCACTCACCCAAAGCCATTTCTTGTATTACCAGACTTAAAAGCATCAAAGGGCTATGAATAAAACACAGTTCAAGCAATGATGGCATTGGTGCCAGCATATCCAACCTGAAAGACAATTGCACAGCCTCTCAAATATCCAACTTTGGTGTTGATTCCTGTGCTGGGGTGCTGACCTGACAAGGCAGGAGGATTAATTGCTCACATATTCCCTCAGAGGCTTTTCTTGCTCATGCAAAGGTTGTTAGCTTTGACAGAGCAGTGTAGCAACCTCTGAAGATATCAGAAAGGGAAGGGGTTGGTTTCTGATTGAAAGTCAATGGAAGAACAGCAGCTGCTATTCTTGCTAGCCTGGTGGAGAGCAAGCGACCCGTGGGACAGCAATGTGCCCTGGTGGCCAAGAAGGCCAATGGGAGCCTGGGGGCATTCAGAGGAGTGTGTCCAGCAGAGCCAGGGAGGTTCTCCTCCCCCTCTACTCTGTCCTGGTGAGACCTCACCTGGAATATTGCATCCAGTTCTGGGCTCCCCAGTTCAAGAGGGACAAGGATCTGCTGGAGACAGTCCAAGGGAGGGCTCCAAGGATGCTGAAGGGACTGGAGCAGTGCCTGGTGAGGAGAGGCTGAGAGATCTGGGGGTGGTTAGTGTGGAGAGGAGAAGACTGAGAGGGGATCTGATCAATGTCTATCAATAGCTGAGGGCTGGGGGTCAGGAAGGAAGGGACAGGGACAGCCTCTGCTCACTTGCACCCTATGATAGGACAAGGAGCAATGGATTGAAACTGCAGCACAGGAGGTTCCACCTCAACATGAGGAGGAACTTCTTGACTGTGAGGGTAACAGAGCACTGGAGCAGGCTGTCCAGAGAGGTTGTGGAGTCTCCTTCTCTGGAGCCTTTGCAGCCCTGTCTGGATGTGTTCCTGTGTGCCCTGTGCTGGATTCTGTGATCCTGCTGTGGCAGGGGAGTTGGAATGGAAGATCTCCTGAGGTCTCTTCCAGCCCCTAACATCCTGTGAGCTTTGATCCATGCTGAGGGAAAAAAATTAATAAATAAGAGAGAAAGAATCATAGAATCATAGAATCAAGAAGGTTGGAAGAGACCTCAAAGATCATCGAGTCCAACCTGTCACCCTACACCTCATGACTATCTAAACCATGGCACCAAGTGCCACGTCCAGTCCCCTCTTGAACACCTCCAGGGATGGTGACCCCACCACCTCCCTGGGCAGCACATTCCAGTGGCCAACCACTCTCTCTGTGAAGAACTTTCTCCTCACCTCCAGCCTAAACCTCCCCTGGCACAGCTTGAGACTGTGTCCTCTTGTTCTGCTGCTGGTTGCCTGGGAGAAGAGACCAAACCCCTCCTGGCTACAACCTCCCTTCAGGTAGTTGTAGACAGCAATGAGGTCTCCCCTGAGCCTCCTCTTCTCCAGGCTAAACAGTCCCAGCTCCCTCAGCCTCTCCTCACAGGGCTGTGCTCAAGGCCTCTCCCCAGCCTCGTTGCCCTTCTCTGGACATGCTCCAGCAATTCAACATCTTTCCTAAACTGAGGGGCCCAGAACTGGACACAGGACTCAAGGTGTGGCCTAACCAGTGCTGAAAGAGGAAGAGAGGTAAATAAAAAGCAGCAGCTTTTGATTTTCAGAGGAATGACAGAGAGAGATAAGCTGATCTTTTGATAACTCCAGCCACAGGATTTCTGCCAGGGACTGCAAGAAAATATCTACATGATGCAGTAGCCTTCATAATTAAGATTTCTGCTGTGTTTCCTTTCATCTGATTACTGAAATATAAGCCATGGCCTGAGGTTCTGAGGTTTTTTTTCCTCTTTCCTTATTAAATGCTGTTCTGGGTGTCTCCTTTTCCACATGCTTATTATTCCTGGCTCTAAGATACTTCTGGTCATTCAGGCTAAAGTTTGCAGAAAGAGCTTTAGCAGCCAGCTGCCCTCTTTGCAGTGCTGAGCAAGAATGCTTGCACAGCACATTCCCTCTGTTAGCAGGCAAACCACACTCTCTCAGCACTGTACCACAGAATACATCCAGTTGGAAGAGACCTCAAAGGTCATCCAGTCAATGGGGTTGGACTTGATGATCTCCAGAGGTCCCTTCCAACCCCTAACATCCTGTGAGCTGATACCAGACCCACTCAGGGTCTTTAGTTTTTCAGGCTAAGCCTCCATCACTAACAGTCTGCATTACAGACATCCTCAGGGTTGCTCAATCCCTGCACCTGCTCTGTGAAAGGCTTTTAAACACCAACCAGGCTTCCCCCTTTCACAGTCTGCAGCTGCACTCACATCATCACAGCATCAGAGGATCACAGGAAAATTCAGGTTGGAAAAGCCCCTCAGGAGCACCAAGGCCAACCCACAACCCTACTCTACAAGGCTCACCCCTAAACCACAGCCCCAAGCACCACAGCCAAACCACCTTCAAACACAGCCAGGCTTGGGGACTCCACCACCTCCCTGCCCACCACATTCCAATCCCTCACCACTCTTGTCCTCAAAAAATGTTTCCTACTGTCCAGTCTAAAGCTACCCAGTGGCAGCTTGAGGCCATTCCCTCTTCTAGCACTAATGACCTGGGAGAAGAGACCAGCACCAACCTCTCCACAACCTCCTTTCAGGGAGTTGTAGAGAGCCAGGAGGTCTCCCCTCAGCCTCCTCTCTTTCACACTAACCATCCCCAGCTCCTTCAGTCTCTCTTCATCACATTTCTTCTCCAGGCCCTTCACAGCTTCCTTGCCCTCCTCTGCCCTGGCTCCAGCACCTCCACATCTCTCTTGGATTGAGGTGCCCCAAACTGGACTCAACACTCCAGGTGTGGTCTGAGCAGAGCTGAGTGCCAGGGGACAATCCCCTCCCTGCTCCTGCTGGACACAGCATTGCTGATCCCAGCCAGGATGCCTTTGGCTTTCTTGGCCCTCTGGGCACACTGCTGGCTTTCCAGCCCCATCTGGATGTGTTCCTGTGTGACCTGTGCTGAATTCTATGGTCCTGCTGTGGCAGGGGGGGTTGGACTCAAGGATCTTTGGAGATCCCTTCCAACACCAAACATTCTGTGAGCCTGTGATCCAGAGATGCCTGATGGCCCTCTGAAGCCATCCCTGCTCCCATGGCAGCCATGGCTCAGGAGCAGAGAGCTGCTGGAGGCAAACAGCAGCTGGGGAAACCCTGTGGGCCATGGCAGTGGAGCTGGCATCAGCAGCAGCAGGCTGAGCTGAGGCAGCACATGCATGGAGAGCTTCACACTGCCATGACTTGCAGGCATCTTTGCTCTGAGCTAGGACAAACCCCTCAAAACACACCTGGAAGCACAAGTCTGGAAACTGAGACCTGTGGTGCCTTTTCACTGTGCTTGCACCTTGTAGCACTCTCCCAAGAGCCCAGGGGATAATATCTCTTCAGCTCCTGCAGGCTGTGCTGGATCCCTGTCCAAGGGCTGCATTTACTCCAGAAACAGCAGGCAATGATCTTTATAAAAGTGCCCCCGGGTCCCCCCATGCTATCCCTAATCTGCTCCAAGCATTGATTTAAGCTCCTCATTCATTGTGGCTGTGAGCAACCTGCTGTAGTGTGAGGTGTCCCTGCCCATGGCAGGAGGGTTGCAACTGGCTGATCCTTGAGGGCCCTTCCAACCCTGACAATTCTATGGTTCAGCTGCTGAATTTTCTAATGCATTATGAAATCTTATTTTTTTTTTCCTGCACAGAAACAGTCAAAGCAAGAAAGATGCAACACAAAAAACCCCCACAAACCCCAAAAAACAGCCAAACCCAAAACCCAAACAAGTGCTCCTACCACTTCAGCTTTTAAAATGAGCTTGAGAAGCTGACAGAGAAAGATACTGTGCAAACAAAATTATTTGATTGCACCCATTGAAAGAGAATCATAGAATCATAGAATGGTCTGGGTTGGAAGGGACCTCCAAAGCTCATCCAGTCCAACCCCCTCTGCAGTCAGCAGGGACATCCCCAAC